>NC_068364.1:89889780-89942280 GCF_020536995.1 Dreissena polymorpha
CATAACATAATTGAAAGTAATGCATAATCAGAAATAATCGAAGCATTTTACTTTTAAACTGATGAAAACAATTATAATATAAATCTATTGAACCTCCATTTTTACTAGTTACAGGAGTTTTTCCCAATATTTGTTAGTTTGAAAAATGGTCTTTAAATTTTCAAAAAATGTGTCTTTGGAATGGATTTTTTATTATGGATGAACATTTCAAAATGATCGCACGTTCGATGCAATGACGCCTCGGTATTCTAAATATGTTTGATGTCGTGAGAGTGCCGTGCGATCACAGCCTCGTTGTGACTTGGGTTAGACTTTTAATGCATGACGCGTTACCATGACTCCCTGTGTAAAAATAGATTTGGGAACACTGCATGTAATTGCATATTTTTATTGGAATCTTAAAGTTAAAGAACAAACAGCCGACCTGTTTCACTATTTATAGGATATATAAGTGGAAATAAACAACTTTTTATACCTGTAACTAGTTAAACTATTCACTGATATCATTTATATTTTTTATAAGAAGCGTTGTTTCAAGCGAGAAATAATAATACAAGCCAAATTTATTTACTGACATGACTAGGGCCCTGTTGTTATATATAGTATTCACAGTTGATAATGAACGTACATTTAATTTCAGTTTTAAATTTAATGCTATTCAATAGTATAATAAATAAAAGTTATATATATATATTATTTAATATTTGACACAATTTGCGTGCGTGATTTCGTACGCCATGTACGATGAATAAATTTCTTGTGTCCTACTTTAATGATTTATGTAACCATGTCGTGCATATTATTTAATAAAAAATATGTTTAAATATAATCTGCATTGATGTATATATACATATACATACCTATGGTTTAGAGTGAGGATGATATAAAAATAACATATCGATAAGATACAAATTGACAGATTTTTCCTATCTAGCCGATATATATAGAGAATAATAGGTTTTGACGTGGATTGAGGATGGTTATCTGACAAGCGGAGGAATTTAGCGGGTGGCCCGAACATCCACGTCACCAACCTATTATTCTATTTATCTGGCCACATGTCGTTGACTCATTTTATATCAAAGACAAATGATTTTTGACATATATAATTATTCTTGTCGGGCCTCCTACATGTACATAACATTCCCTAACGACCGAATAACTACCGATTGTTTCACGTAAAAAAAAGTTCCACTTTAAAACTGTTCTTTTAAATACCTGCCTATTGAAAATATGAAAAGAGATAAAAAAAGAATCCTGAATGTGATATTTTTCTTGGTAAATGCTGCAGCAAACCAAACTAAATTTTATTAACCTTAATGACAACTTTAATCCATTGATTATAACAATAAAGTTACAACGATATAGACATCCATTTTCTGTTCTTCCATCCCTTTGTTGAAAACATTTTCTGTTCGTTCTTCTTCCATCCCTATTATCGAAATGTATTTTAAAACACATTTTTTTTTGATAGCGTTTGTATCGAATGCTAACCAATCTGACCCAAACCTGATTTACGAAATCGTAATCATGCCGCAGCAAATTATTTTATTCCAATCGAAGATTACAATTATAAATTATAAACACACAATCCGAAATACGTTTATGATTCGTTCGTTGCTTAAAAATTAAAAAAAATCTGTTAAAACCACCACGTCAAAATTGTTGTCCCTAAAATCCTGAGAGAAACTAGATAGTGTGTTTCGTCTGAGAAATGACGTCATACTAGATACGTCATAAATTGCGTAATCAAGTAAATGAATATAATAAATACGGAAAGCTGGTTCTGTAATATCATCAATTGCGTGATCAATATAATGAAGTGAAACTCAGCTGCTGGAGCAGTATTGAATTATTATCATAACCAATCATTTGGTCCTTTATTTAAGGCAAGTTACCAATTGCCAAAACAGTACAAAACACCACAATACAAACAACATAAACACAAATAGAATAAAGCTGGGGTCAACCGCCTTGGAACGTTCATGCAAGCAATGGGGGTGTAACCGGGTTTAAGAGGCGCTCAACCTCACACTTGGCCCTGCAATATTCATGTTACATTTAAGTGTAAATAAAAATTAACCTCAAAGCATTGTAACTCAAATTTAACAATAATAAAAGAGAATTAAAACGCATTCATTTAATTATCATTTAATTACTCAATGGTAGGAAAGATACCAGAGCAAGAGAGTTACGACTTTTTGAGGCACGATGAAATGAAACTACTAACAAGTATGTACTACATTCCTTCTTTATAGAAAAAGATTTAAAAATATAGCGTCATAAAGTTAATATTTCAGATCATCATCGCGCAAATACAGGAAGAAGGAGCAATAATGGGTGTAAAGGATCCATAATACATACCTTTGTTGTTTATGCGATTGCTAAAAATAAATTTAACAAGAAACACCTATCAGAGATGAAATAAAATGAAATTGAACGATATAAAACCAATGACCTATGCATGAAGATAACAACAGTGAAAGTGGGGTCGTATGACTTCTTCAGGGATGTATACAGATATGCGTTAACGATTCTCTAGTGCGAATTCACAAGTAAATGAATATGATAAATACGAAAAGGATGATATATCATATAACGATAACATTCATGATGCGTCCCAATAAGGTATTTAGTTTTTTTAATCGAAAAAAGTAGTCCGTCATCGGAGAGCGACTGACGGATATTCGAGGTCACGTGGTCAACTAGCATAATATCTTTTGGGCTATTATGTTACTTGGTTATCAGGCTGATTTAAAGGCATGTGACAGGATAAATGATCATATCGGCCAATAGGACGATTTTTCATATCTGAAAAGAATCGAATCGCGCCGCTTCAACTGAACAACATGGCGCCAACATTCAGTCTTAACCAATGGTGATTCGAATCAATTAATAACAAAACAGCAAAATCAATATACAACAATACAAATAATCAACACTATTAAAATATTGTGAACACCGATTACAACTTAAACTGTAGATTAGATCGATGATACTATTTGAGCTTTAGAATGTTTATGAATCATCAAACAAAATAAAATAAACGAAACACTTACCTCAATGACCAATGTCATCCAACGCTAAAAATGCAAATGATGGTTTTTGCTAAAAGCTTAAGATTGAACAGAGCGTGTGTATTTGTTCATTGTAAACATATTTTGGCATTTCACCAAACATAAGGATTATCAGTTTTATTTTACGTTTTATATTACGTCAATATCAACTTCTTTAATAAATAAATCACTGTCGTGGGTCGGAATATGAATAACAGCTCTGAACATTTTAATGATGCATGTATTAGTTACATAACGTGATGACTCAACACGATTTATAAGATCAGACTCGTGTTAACGCTCTCAATTATCATCGCGTGAATGACAATATGTTTATCTATGGGTTCATTTATGAAATTAGTCAATTGCCAAAGCACACGTACACGTTTAGGAATGCATGGACATTGTTTTGTAAAATTAAACAGGGCCAAAACTCTTTAATTATTTGCATAAGTAGTTTAAGTCAGTGGGCAATCTTAATTATTTGTTTATTAATGCTTTGTCTTCCATGTATATGTTTTTCATGTACATTTTAGATTTAACGTATGTACACATTTGTATCCTAACTACATTGCAAAGTTTTGTGAACATTAACACAACCATTAATTATTGCCATGTCCATCATATACCTCATACTTCCCATCACAATAGTTGAATATGCATTTATTTACACCGTCATTACATGTTTTATATATGTTGTTTGGCTATGTACTAAAGCGTTTGCCAATAAATGTGACTCACCATTTCCATGTTTAAGTATTTGAATAAACAGTCCTGTATGTATTAACAGTTTAATTGACTTAAATAACTAAAATAGATGGCGAGTCTAAGTTTGATGTCATATTATAGCCTCCAATTATGCATGTTATTACTATTGTATAATTACATGTTCATGTACATGTATGATAATGTATGTAGAAACACATATTATTTTACTGAAATTTTCACATGTATTTGATTACGTTAGGGATAGAGAAAAGCAACATTTTATATAATCATTTTTATATAATTGCTTCATCCTCTGACCCCGTCAACTGGATTCAAATCAAGACCTCTTTCCTCTGGGATGGAGAGTAAAAAACAAGGGCATGTAAGAATGAAATTAGCACTTTTAAGACTTTGAATATATACACAAAAGTAGAGGCATATCTAGCATCGACGGTGCACTTGTTTCGTGGAGATAGCAGGAACGATGCCGTTTGCTGCTGAACATCAGCTACAGATAGTGCATAAAATCCCGTCATTTGCAAGTTTATCTGTATTAAATTCAATAGTTCTCAAACGTATTCGAAAGTAAAATCTGCTTCAGCGCATTATGCTTCAATCTAAATAAGAATTACTGTTTCGAAAGCCTGGCGCTTACTTCATGTTTGCAGAAAAAATTCCTGGGTAGAACGAGTGCACAGGTATTGGGAAGGCTAAAATTAAAAGGCTCAACGAATAAGAATCAAACTCGAGGCCTCAAAAATGCGAGTCAGACACCGTTATACTACTGCAACCTATATAAATCAACATATATACCATATATATTAGCGCGTCTAAAATTAATTGTTGAGTTCGCAAATAGGAGCTTTTACTCTCAAAGCGGTATCTGGAATGCACGAATGTCTTTCAAAAAGGTGGACATTTATTGATATATATAACTTTTAAAAAACAACAACACATCTTGTCAACATGAGATAAAACCCTGTCATTTAGTGCCATTTTTATATCAGATGGTGACTGCTTACAAATGAATTGAAGTAATAACATGTATTTAAGAGTACTCGGGGTACATGTAAGTAGTACCCGAGCCGAAAATGACCAATTGAGTTCCATTATCTCTCATGAACCGACTCAATAAAACCGAGTCTGCAATATTTGACTTATTTCTTGGTTTGGTTGCTCTCGAGGGATCGAAAAATTTCAGAATCTTCCTAAAAGATAGTGGTAGAGTGTCGACTTTGATTGCATGAGGTTGCGCTGCGGATTTGATCCCCAGAAGGGACATTGAAAGCTAGCCAACTTTGTTATCTAAAAGTAAAAGGCTGCTAAACCTGATATACTAAGATAATGTAAATTTTCTCTCACATGATGGTCAACAGTTATATTATATAAAAACTCACAGCAGTATTACATGTAAACAATTTGACAATAATTAATGAACGCATCTTTCATTTGTCTTTGACACTTTGATTTTGACATGGCCTAGATTTAAATATGTGACTTAACTTTACCAGCACTTTTGTAACGGAGCTAAAGTTTAAATGTACCATTGAAGATAACCTAAATCCTGATTTGCTATTATAGAAGTGTGGAAAGTTTTCAGGGTGTGACAAGTAAGCAAAAATGGGTCATTACCGAGAGGCCACAACTGATCTCTGACTGTTTTAAAACAAGGAAAATCAGTGCCTGATTTAGATTTCCTAACATAGTTCAATAACAACAAATTTCAGAAGCCTGGTAACAGTTTAACATTAATGTTACCAATGTGCCAGATCAGGGCTTTGCTTTAGAAATCTAGGATATGCATGGTCAAGTCTTCATGAAATCAGGACAAAAAATGTATTTTAAGTCCTTAATTGACCTGGCTATAGTTCTCAGATTATTATAAGCTCAATCAGTATATTTATATCATTATTTATGCTTTGTGTATTGTAAACATATACACAATCATGCAGGTAGATGATAACAATAAATAATAACAAAGCCACCCATACTATAAAGGTCATTGACAAAGCCTATGGTAAAAATGTGAACACATTGAGTGTAATCACCCTCTCGTGCCAGCAAAAACAATTCGTTGACGGGTTGTCATTTTTTACAGTTCTACTTTCACTTTCATTTTGTGATATCAAACTATTAACAATATGTGGCTGAGAAAAATATCACCATCGCTTATTTAAAATATTTTTTGCACATTTCTTCAAAAAAACTTACATCAATATACGATTTTCTTTGTTAATTCAAACATTCCTGACAGGCTACCGATTTGTTAACATATTTCGCTTACATTTTGACGCGCATATGACCGCAGTACCGCTTCATACTATTGCCTTCGAGGTACTTATCCGATGATTGACGGAAAGGGCCGAAAATGTGCGATTGTGGGTCAAGTTTCCCATAGGTACTACTTCCCCGTTCCCCCAATTTTTTTCCGTACCCAAAATTTGTCGTACCCAATTTAATTTCGTACCCGATTTTGTTTTCGTACCCAAATTTGTGTTCGTACCCAAATTTTGTTCGTACCCAAATTTGTTTCGTACACATTTTTTTAACCAATTTTTTCGTACTCAATTTTTTTTTCGTACCCCATTTTTTGCATAATTTTTTCGTACCCACAATGTGTCTACCCAATTTGTTTTTCGTACCCACATTCACAATTGTCGTGTTGTAGATAAACTTTAATTGATGCTTTTATATCCATCCTCTTCAAAAGCATCGGCACTGACCCTTTCGTTAATTAATTGCCATCAATTATCGCAGTTTTTGTAATATTTAGTATTTAATAAATAAATACTCTTGAGGCAAAGAAATCACCCAGCGTCGTGAAAAAAATCTATACACTAAGAAATACTTATATATTTTCTATTTTTAAATATATACCTCATTTCCACACAGACATAGAGGTCTCAGACACAAACAACAAATCATTACATCCGTATAATATTACGCACGGACTTGTAAACTTTTACCCGTTGAAATATTTTTTTTTTCAAAACTATCGGTAAGATCGAAAATATATGCTAATATTGTTAATATAATCTGATCTACAAGTGTAAGGGAACTGATCAATGTTATTTTATGCTTTCAGCACCCGATTGTATAAACAGTTAAACCGGTGGTTAACCACATACCGGCGGTTAAAAGTCGGTAACTTGTTGGTTACTGGTCGGTAAGCGTTTGTATAAAATTGGGTAAGTTATACCGATCGGTTAAAACCCAGTTAAAACATACCCTGCTTCTCTAGGTGGGCAAGTACAAGTAACCGAGAGGTAACTTACACAAAATGGCCGAGTCGCGCGACATTATAAAAGCTAACCATCGACAACCTTGAACATTTCGACAAGTAAACAGACAATTGCAGCGACTGACACTTTATTTGACTTAATTTACAGGGCAATACGTTTTCCGACTTCAGACGACGAATTTAAGGACGCGCAGAACGTGATTTTTTATATAATGTTATGGATATGCCGTGTATGATCCGATGCATCAATGGCGCCCATGTTAAAAGTATTTCTCCCAAAACCGTAAACGACAAAAGTACAAACAAAACCCAAAACACGTTCGAACTAGTATCTTACCTTTAATAATCCTTTAAAATCCATAAATAATCCATTTAACCCAATAATTGACGATTTTGCATCTAGGGTCTTTAATTATTATTTTAGCATAGTTAAATAAAGACCCTTATGCCAATCTATTACTATTTTCAAATGAGTTTATGAACTCGATAAACTTTCTTGTTCGTCACACGCTACGTCACGTACATTACTGCTGTTCAAAAGAACCGGAGCAGTTTAACAAATAATAGCCATTGGTAAACTCGGTTACATTTGCAGATTTCTGCATACAAACATATGTTTAAACTTATACAATGTTTTATTTGTCTATGGTAAATGCCCTTATTGTAAACGAAAATAATTTAATATATAGGTAAACAAAGAATAAAAAACATTCCATTACACAACAGATAAATAAGTCGTTAATACCCGTGTAAAAAATGGGACATTCCGAATTCCAGTGTGGTGCTATTTTTATCATCTTATACTTTCTACACATCTCTATGCCTAACATGAATTTAATCGGAAAGCAAATATTGCAGATTATTTATGAATTGTGCGATATTTGTATGGCTTGTTGTACATTCTAAAAAGGTCAAAAGTATATGCACGGAATATAAACAATGCACATTGCACGAAATAAGGAAAAATTTGATAAATTGACAATTGAAATGCGTCGATATACAGTGCATGTACGTGTGAAATAAGTCGCGTTTATAATAAATCGTCAAAAAGACTCGCACTTTTCTCAATTTCAATACGCAATATTGGACTACAGACAGAGTTATTTTCGGATGTAATTTGATGTTAAGGATATACTCAGCGTTGTGCTTTGAATGTGTAAACATCGTTCTTTGGCGAAAGATATTATTTTATAACGCAGTCATATGAAAACGGGTTATAAGCAAAATTAAAAGAATAGGCTAGCATGTTACGACGACCATGAATATGTTACATCATTTAAAAAACAAGAAAATTAGGCGTCTTATCAAGCACTCTCTCGCAGTTGGAAGAACCATGGATTCCGCTAAATGAGGCAAATCCCGACATCATGATATTTTTTTCCCTGGTCTGTGACATATGTTCGTAAACATTTTGAAAAATTTGATGAACTCATAGTTAAAATGTACTCTTTATTTTATTGTAAAAGCATTTGTAAATAAATTTTGATCAAAAAAATACATGACGCTGTTTATTTTGTTTGTTAACGAAATCGAAGCGTGACACTTCGCGCGAAAATTACGTCATTAGAAAATGCATTGTGGGAATGTTTTGGTTAAATTTACCGTTGGTTAAATTCCACTATGCGCGGTTTAGTTACTTTGCGGTATATCGTGTTTATACAATCGAGTTACCTTGACGGTTACTAAACCTGAATAACCGCAAACTTACCAAGGTATAAAAGCTACCGAGCGGTAACTTTAATCAGCGTTAATACTATTGGGTGCTGGTGGTTTATCGAAAAATATCAGTGAATTAAGACTGATAATTCCCCGTTTAAAAGCGTACAATTAACAGTGAAAATAATTGATATTTTTAATTGTTTTACCGGAAATATATTTTGGGAAAAATACCAAAATAATCATTTGTAAGCATAAAATAAACATAACATTTGTTGGATTCGGTGAAATATCGATTTTAAACAAGGCCCAGATGTTGTAAACGCGAATATTTCGTTAAAGAAGCTATATTCAATAAAATAAGATTTGAGAAACGTGCCATTGTAAATAAAGACAGAGAGAAACATATATTTTCAGATTTTTTTCTAAATTTAATACTTCTTTTCTACAAAAAAGAAGCATTATTTAACGCGTTTTTGTAAACAGCTTTCAATGTTTTTCCTCAAAACTATCAAGATCGATACAATACGCTTACATTGTTTATAAAATATAAGATTAACAAGTTAAGGGCAACTGATCAATGTTTAACAGACTATTGATTCATTTATGAACATTTAGTAACTAAATAACGCCCATATGTTTTACACGCAAAACATAATAAATATGTCGTTAAAGAGGATAAAGTTAAGATCTGGCAAACGTGCCATTTTATAAAAGTGAGAATACAAATTATATTTTTCTATCTATATATACACAACATTATCTATACGGTCGGCGTTTTATCGTAAGCATTTTAACGAGCGCGCTATAATTTTATTGAAGTCAGTCGCAATTGCCGCAGAAACATGATTTTATTTTACTTGATCTCATACCAAAAAGACTCGTACATAGTGTATAAAGTAAAGTTTATCATTTTTTATTAGTGTATTCAAAGTACTCGAGTTATTAAATCATTATATAGATTTTAATATTAGACAATATTTTTAACGAAACGACGGTAATGATAGCAAGAAATATCTTTTTAAAAATGATGTTGTTCATATATCCTGATTTCGATATCCAGTACATGTACGCGTATATTCAAACTGCACGTGTTCGTAGATTTAACTGATACTGCTTTGGATCTAATCACACGTTTATGCACGTGTGTGAAGTTAGCCTATTTAGCCTATTTAGCCTATTTAGTACATAGGTTGAAACAAACATCCTATTTAGCCTATTTAGCCAATCTAACAGCCTCTTCAGCCTTTTAAGCCTATTTTAGCCTATTTAGCCTATTTAGTAAATAGGTTGAAACATACATCCTATTTAGACTATTTAGCCTATTTAACAGCAATTTCAGCCTATTTAGCCTATTTTAGCCTATTTAGCCTATTTAACAGCCTTTTCAGCCTATTTAGCCTATTTAGCCTATTTAGTACATAGGTTGAAACATACATCCTATTTAGCATATTGAGCATATTAAATAGCATTTTCAGCCTATTTAGCCTATTAAGTACATAGTTAAAAGCATTTTCAGCCTATTTAGCCTATTAAGCCTATTTAGTACATAGGTTGAAACATGCATCCTATTTAGCCGATTTAGCCTTTTTAAACAGCCTATTTAGCCTATTTAGTAAATAGGTTGAAACATACATCCTATTTTGCCTATTTAGCCTATTTAGACTATTTAACAGCATTTTCAGCCTATTTAGCCTATTTAGCCTATTTAGTATATAGGTTGAAACATACATCTTATTTAGCCTATTTAGCCTATTTAACAGCCTTTTCAGCCTATTTAGCCTATTTAGTACATAGGTTGAAACATACATCCTATTTAGCCTATTTAGCCTATTTAACAGCATGTTCAGCCTATTTAGCCTATTTAGTACATAGTTAACAGCATTTTCAGCCTATTAAGAATATTAAGCCTATTTAGTGCATAGGTTGAAACATGCATCCTATTTAGCCGATTTAGCCTATTTTACAGCCCATTTAGCCTATTTAGTATATAGGTTGAAACATACATCCTATTTAGCCTATTTAGCATATTTAACAGCCTTTTCATCCTATTTAGAAAGTTTAGAACATAGGTTGAAACATACATCCTATTTAGCCTGTTTAGACTATTTAACAGCCTTTTCAGCCTATTTAGCCATAGCTTGAAACATACATCGTATTTAGCCTGTTTAGACTTTTTAACAGCCTTTTCAGCCTATTGAGCCATAGCTTGAAACATACATCGTATTTAGCCTATTTATCCTATTTAACAGCCTTTTCAGCCTAATTAGAAAGTGTAGTACAAATGTTGAAACATACGGTACATCCTAAGTAGCCTATTTAGCCTATTTCTCGTATTCGTCATTTCCCAGTGAGCGGGTATGCCCCTTTAAGGGCCCCTTTTGGACGAAAAAGAGTTATCCCCCGGAAGAGACCTAGTGCACGCTGACCAGCCGTCGACTGCCTGTCGGGCTGACCTAGTTTCGGCCGGGAGTTTTAATTAGGATCGGAGCCAGGTGCAACCTATTTAGCCTATTACGCGCCATTTTTGCCTGTGAGTGGGAATGCCACTTTAAGGGCCCCTTTCGGACGAACAAGAGTTATCCCCCGGAAGAGACCTAGTGCACGCTGACCAGCCGTCGACTGCCTATCGGGCTGAACTAGTTTCGGCCGGGAGTTTTAATTACGGTCAGCCCCGTGCATGCAGCCTATTTAGCCTATTTCTCGTATGCGTCATTTCCCAGTGAGCGGGTATGCCCCTTTAAGGGCCCCTTTCGGACGAACAAGAGTTATCCCCCGGAAGAGACCTAGTGCACGCTGACTAGCCGTCGACTGCCTGACGGGCTGACCTAGTTTCGGCCGGGAGTTTTAATTAGGATCGGAGCCAGGTGCAACCTATTTAGCCTATTACGAGCCATTTTTGCCTGTGAGTGGGTATGCCCCTTCAAGGGCCCTTTTCGGACGAACAAGAATTATCCCCCGGAAGAGACCTAGTGCACGCTGACCAGCCGTCGACTGCCTATCGGGCTGAACTAGTTTCGGCCGGGAGTTTTAATTACGGTCGGCCACGTGCATGCAGCCTATTTAGCCTATTTCTCGTATGCGTCATTTCCCAGTGAGCGGGTATGCCCCTTTAAGGGCCCCTTTCGGACGAACAAGAGTTATCCCCCGGAAGAGACCTAGTGCACGCTAACCAGCCGTCGACTGCCTGTCGGGCTGACCTAGTTTCGGCCGGGAGTTTTAAATAGGATCGGAGCCAGGTGTAACCTATTTAGCCTATTACGCGCCATTTTTTCATGTGAGTGGGTATGCCCCTTTAAGGGCCACTTTCGAACGAACAAGAGTTATCCCCCGGAAGAGACCTAGTGCACGCTGACCAGCCGTCGACTGCCTATCGGGCTGAACTAGTTTCGGCTGGGAGTTTTAATTACGGTCGGCCCCGTGCATGCAGCCTATTTAGCCTATTTCTCGTATGCGTCATTTCCCAGTGAGCGGGTATGCCCCTTTAAGGGCCCCTTTCGGACGAACAAGAGTTATCCCCCGGAAGAGACCTAGTGCACGCTGTTCAGCCTTCGACTGAATGTCGGGCTGACCTAGTTTCGACCGGGAGTTTTAATTAGGATCGGAGCCAGGTGCAACATATTTAGCCTATTACGCGCCATTTTTGCCTGTGAGTGGGTATGCCCCTTTAAGGGCCCCTTTCGGACGAACAAGAGTTATCCCCCGGAAGAGACCTAGTGCACGCTGACCAGCCGTCGACTGCCTATCGGGCTGAACTAGTTTCGGCCGGGAGTTTTAATTACGGTCGGCCCCGTGCATGCAGCCTATTTAGCCTATTTCTCGTATGCGTCATTTCCCAGTGAGCGGGTATGCCCCTTTAAGGGCCCGTTTCGGACGAACAAGAGTTATCCCTCGGAAGAGACCTAGTGCACACTGACCAGCCGTCGACTGCCTGTCGGGCTTACCTAGTTTCGGCCGGGAGTTTTAATAAGGATCGGAGCCAGGTGCAACCTATTTAGCCTATTACGCGCCATTTTTGCCTGTGAGTGGGTATGCCCATTTAAGGGCCCCTTTCGGACGAACAAGAGTTATCCCCCGGAAGAGACCTAGTGCACGCTGACCAGCCGTCGACTGCCTATCGGGCTGAACAAGTTTCGGCCGGGAGTTTAAATTACGGTCGGCCCCGTGCATGCAGCCTATTTAGCCTATTTCTCGTATGCGTCATTTCCCAGTGAGCGGGTATGCCCCTTTAAGGGCCCCTTTCGGACGAACAAGAGTTATCCCCTGGAAGAGACCTAGTGCACGCTGACCAGCCGTCGACTGCCTATCGGGCTGAACTAGTTTCGGCCGGGAGTTATAATTAAGGTCGGCCCCGTGCATGCAGCCTATTTAGCCTATTTCTCGTATGCGTCATTTCCCAGTGAGCGGGTATGCCCCTTTAAGGGCCCCTTTCGGACGAACAAGAGTTATCCCTCGGAAGAGACCTAGTGCACGCTGACCAGCCGTCGACTGCCTGTCGGGCTGACCTAGTTTCGGCCGGGAGTTTTAATTAGGATCGGAGCCAGGTGCAACCTATTTAGCCTATTACGCGCCATTTTTGCCTGTGAGTGGGTATGCCCCTTTAAGGGCCCCTTTCGGACGAACAAGAGTTATCCCCCGGAAGAGACCTAGTGCACGCTGACCAGCCGTCGACTGCCTATCGGGCTGAACTAGTCTCGGCCGGGAGTTTTAATTACGGTCAGCCCCGTGCATGCAGCCTATTTAGCCTATTTATCGTATGCGTCATTTCCCAGTGAGCGGGTATGCCCCTTTAAGGGCCCCTTTCGGACGAACAAGAGTTATCCCCCGGAAGAGACCTAGTGCACGCTGACCAGCCGTCGACTGCCTGTCGGGCTGATCTAGTTTCGGCCGGGAGTTTTAATTAGGATCGGAGCCAGGTGCAACCTATTTAGCCTATTACGCGCCATTTTTGCCTGTGAGTGGGAGTGCCCCTTTAAGGGCCCCTTTCGGACGAACAAGAGTTATCCCCCGGAAGAGACCTAGTGCACGCTGACCAGCCGTCGACTGCCTGTCGGGCTGACCTAGTTTCGGCCGGGAGTTTTAATTACGGTCGGCCCCGTGCATGCAGCTTATTTAGCCTATTTCTCGTATGCGTCATTTCCCAGTGAGCGGGTATGCCCCTTTAAGGGCCCCTTTCGGACGAACAAGAGTTATCCCCCGGAAGAGACCTAGTGCACGCTGACCAGCCGTCGACTGCCTGTCGGGCTGACCTAGTTTCGGCCGGGAGTTTTAATTAGGATCGGAGCCAGGTGCAACCTATTTAGCCTATTACGCGCCATTTTTGCCTGTGAGTGGGTATGCCCCTTTAAGGGCCCCTTTCGGACGAACAAGAGTTATCCCCCGGAAGAGACCTAGTGCACGCTGACCAGCCGTCGGCTGCCTATTGGGCTGAACTAGTTTCGGCCGGGAGTTTTAATTACGGTCGGCCACGTGCATGCAGCCTATTTAGCCTATTTCTCGTATGCGTCATTTCCCAGTGAGCGGGTATGCCCCTTTAAGGGCCCCTTTTGGACGAACAAGAGTTATCCCCCGGAAGAGACCTAGTGCACGCTGACCAGCCGTCGACTGCCTGTCGGGCTGACCTAGTTTCGGCCGGGAGTTTTAATTAGGATCGGAGCCAGGTGTAACCTATTTAGCCTTTTACTCGCCATTTTTGCATGTGAGTGGGTATGCCCCTTTAAGGGCCCCTTTCGGACGAACAATAGTTATCCCCCGGAAGAGACCTAGTGCACGCTGACCAGCCGTCGACTGCCTATCGGGCTGAACTAGTTTTGGCCGGGAGTTTTAATTACGGTCGGCCCCGTGCATGCAGCCTATTTAGCCTATTTCTCGCATGCGTCATTTCCCAGTGAGCGGGTATGCCCCTTTAAGGGCCCCTTTCGGACGAACAAGAGTTATCCCCCGGAAGAGACCTAGTGCACGCTGACCAGCCGTCGACTGCCTGTCGGGCTGACCTAGTTTCGGCCGGGAGTTTTAATTAGGATCGGAGCCAGATGCAACCTATTTAGCCTATTACGCGCCATTTTTGCATGTGAGTGGGTATGCCCCTTTAAGGGCCCCTTTCGGACGAACAAGAGTTTTCCCCCGGACGAGACCTAGTGCACGCTGACCAGCCGTCGACTGCCTGTCGGGCTGACCTAGTTTCGGCCGGGAGTTTTAAATAGGATCGGAGCCAGGTGTAATTATTTAGCCTATTACGCGCCATTTTTGCATGTGAGTGGGTATGCCCCTTTAAGGTCCCCTTTCGGACGAACATGAGTTATCCTCCGGAAGAGACCTAGTGCACGCTGACCAGCCGTCGACTGCCTGTCGGGCTGACCTAGTTTCGGCCGGGAGTTTTAATTAGGATCGGAGCCAGGTGCAACCTATTTAGCCTATTACGCGCCATTTTTGCCTGTGAGTGGGAATGCCCCTTTAAGGGCCCCTTAATAATTTAATGGAATTTCATACCGTGAAAGCTTACTCGGTTCAATGCGATGGTCTAAAACAAGGTTATCCAAGTTTTAAAGCGTGATTATTAATTTAAGCGTATAGTATTTTCCACTGTATTTCTTACGTGAGGTTGAACAATTACCGGCCGTTGGCATAATTAACGACAAGCAACCCATTCTGTCAGTTATGTGTGGTAGAATAAGTGTGGACAGTATTGAATCGATAACAATAATGTGCCTCTCAAAAACCGCCATTTCAATCGTTCGCGTGTATAACTATACAATAAAATCGTCATAACTGTGCCTACATAAATGGCTTCATTAACATTCTTTCAATCAATTATGCTCTCCCCTGCCTGAATCAGACCAAGAACGTATTGACATCTCTCAGTGCCAGTATTCATTCTTCTCTTGTGTTTATCAATGTGAGGGTCGATACCGGTACCTAATTTGGGCAGTTAGAGACACATGTTTTTGCGTGTCACAGTTACACCACACGGTGATCATTTTATATTGTATTCTGATTGCCTTATAAATTGTTAACTTAAACTGAACTATGGACAAACCGTCACCGAATGGTATCCTAATGCGCAAAAAAATCAACGAAGATTGGAGAGACGCACAGTGCCGCTTCTTATCGATAGTTCACTGAGTTTATTCTTGTTCTTTACGTTTTGATGTTTATTTTGCACTCAACACGTCAATGATATTGATGAGGTAGTGTCCAAACAATCAAATACAGCACAAATTGCAGATCTGATCCAGTTTTCTCGCAATTAAATAAGTAGGACAACTTATATCATAGTCGACATTCCGTATGTTTACCATCGGCGATTGCAGCGAGGATTTAACATACATCGTTAGACGGGGGGCATAACTTGTATTCTTCGTAATGTATATCTGATATCCTCCTAGTATCAACTTCTTAAAGCTCTGTGCTCTCATTTTGGATGATTCAATATTATAAAATTGAGCTTTTTTAGTTTTCTAACATGTTTGATTATCGTCAGTGGTTGATTACTTGCAAATATGTGTTGTTCTTCTAATACAGAGGTGTTCTTACAACTCCAAATATTATATAAAAGTAATACTTATTGATTTAAGAGCTTTATATTATAAAAGTAAATTTCATTTTAAATATCAGTTTTATCGTGCTAATATTATTAACGACAGTTACAAAATATATGTGAGTATGGCAAGGTTCACAGACTGTACGGGCGGATGAAATAAAACACAAATTCAACATTTTGTACCGTTTTAGAGACGAATTCGACCTTCTTTTTTAATATAATACAAACCCTGATCTCAGAAATATCCGAGTATACTATAATCGCCACCGAAGTAAGTTCTAATGAATTGCACTATTTTGCAACAATTTTAGTGTGTGTTTTTTTAATAAACTTTTGCTGTTAATATTTAAACAGAGCTTTTTATATGAGAAAAAAAGTTAAGTCTAGATTACTTATAATAATGATGGTGATGATTGTGATGATTTAGATTAAAATGATGATAATAATGATGATGATCATGATGCTGATGATATAGATGGAGGTCGTGGTGGTGGTGGTAGTGGTGGTGTTGATAATGGTGGTGGTGGTAGTGCTGCTGCTACTGATGGTGATGATGATGATTATGATGGTGATTATGATTATGATGATGATGATGATGATGATGGTGGTGTTGATGATGATGATGATGATGATGATGATGATGATGATGATGATGATGATGATGATGATGATGATGATGATGATGATGATGATGATGATCATCATCATCATGATCATGATCATGATGATCATGATGATCATGATGATGATGATGATGATAATGATGATCATGATCATGATGATTATGATCATGATGATTATGATCATGATGATGATGATCATGATGATGATGATGAGGAGGAGGAGTATTTAAATGATGAGGAGGATTTAGTATATTAGAGTAATATGATCGTATTCGGAAAAAACTTACAATTGTAGATTAATACGGTTGACAAATCGGTTTTATATAAACGGTATGTAGATATGCTGTTATTAACGGGACCTTGGTTCTCCTTTATTTTTACATGGTATTGATGGCATACTGAGATAAACAGATTTGTGATTTGTGGTTGTGTGTGACACCCACACAGGTTTATGTAGCACGTTGTATGGTATATAACGTTAATGTTGTATAATTGTATAATTATAAAAATTAAGTTATTAAAATAATTGGAAACCGATTTTTGGATATTATTCGGCATACAGACTAATAGAGTTCGAATTGATCCTTTTTTTTAAAAGTCTCAATACAATTTTGTATTTACAATAACGGGCTTCACCAAAAAAGTATAATGTAATGATTGTGTATTATGTGTTTGTCATAAGTCACTAGTGAATTGGCAAAAATTGTATTTCGTAATGTAATGACACAGTTTCAACTGTAATAAACTCGCCTTGAGGGATTTACACTGAGTTGTAATAGTGCTTACTCTCATTATTATCCCAATTTATGAAAATAACTTGTTTATTTCAAAACACATTTCAAACGCTTTTCACAGCGCCAATAAAACAGATAACCAAAAAACCGATCAACATCTCCCAACAAAGTGCTGGTTCATCGGCTTTTAAAGGTACATATCTTTAGTAAAAGAAATAATCGAGCCGGCACGTCGATAATGCATTTAACGCCATGATGTTGGTGAAACTTAGTTTACAAAGTTACGATGTGTTGGTCGCATGGTAAAAAAAATATGTAACTTTTGCTGTTTGGAGATTAAATTTTGGAAAAATATGGTCTTTTATGTTTAGTTGATTTCCGATTATAATGTAATTTGTAAAAATCATGTGATTGATTGCATACTTAACATGAACAATTTAACGACACTTAATTGATAACGATATTATAATGTATAAATACCTGTTAAGTATATTGTATAGTGTTTTATTTATACAATACATAAAATAAAGTGAGATTAAGTTTTTCGGTAATGAATTGTTTTTTGTACCCAACAATTGCATCATCAAGTAGGGGCTTCCTACAATGGGCGTTTCCGGCGCATCCCACAACGTATGTCACCGACACAGTTTATCAAGCTTGGCCTATTACTGGATGACTGCGTCATGTCTGTTTGAATCATATCTATATTAAGACTGCTTCCGCCTCTGGTTTTGGTGATGACAAAAGTTTTCCTTCTTGTTGCTCCTATAACGTAAAGAATATTGAAGGGTGTCTACAATTCCTTTCTAGTAAATCATTGACACCAAAATGTAAGGCATGTACTATTTCTATCATCCTCTGGGATGGAATCCATTTTTTCAAGATTTAAGAGCATTTAATTTTAAACCAGGCAGTGAGCGCCAGCAGTGTGGTTTTGTTGGTGTTTCTGGATGTGCTGTTTGATTCTGACCACCTACAGTTTCTGAGTACAGCATTTGTCACACAAAACTATTTCGTATTGCAACTCGATTAAAACAAGGTTTTTTATTTTTGCCCGGTCATGAATATTCAAAAATACAAACTCATTATACTCATCTCTATAACTTTGTGCTTTCTCTGACGTCTAAAGTGGCGGTCTGCGCTGTAGTTCTTGTGTAACTGGACCGGCTTGAAGTGGGCTGTTGTGGGACGAAGCCTCATTTGACGTATAGGCAGTCTCTCACCACGTGTCCTGTGATGCGGCAAGCGAAGCACGGTCCCGAGGACGACCGGAAGTCGCTGTTGTTGGAGAAAACCTTCTTGATAACGTCTTGACGCAGCCTCTCCGCTTAACTAATACTAATATTTTAAATCTAAAAATGAGTATAATAATTACTGTTACAAATATATAAAAACCACAACGTGCGTCGTCTCCTGTAAGCGGACCTCGAATGACGCTATACCCGCCAAAACTCACGAAAATATCGTGAATTAGTAAACACGCATGTTTATTGAACTGTGACGGAAAGAATAACAATACCGAAGCTATTTCATACTTATTTACTTAAAAAAGAGACACTATAAATTATTAAACTTCTTTGTAGTATACACCCCGTTAAGAAGAAAAAGAGGTACACCCGGATCCGCATGTACATATAAGGGATTGCAAAATTATTCGAATATTCGATTGAATGGTCAGCATTTGAATAATAAAAATGATATTCGCATATTCGCATTTTTATCCAAACGTAATTTCACCAATATTAAATGACCTGCGAACCGCTTACTAAAAGCAATCGAAATCACTTGGGAGTAACATGTTTGACGTGACGTTCTTCGTGTCAAAATGATAACGCGGCCCGTGTCAGTGTTGATTGCGCAATGCAATATACACGCTCTAAGAAAGGCCCCGACTGTTGTTTGCCAATGGGGTGCCAATTAACGGTTTCAATTGACTGGCGAATAATAATTAAGTTTTATGATCACAGTATGAACAGCCTTTAAAATGTGTGAATTACTCAAATCGCGCAATGTAATATACTTACTATAAGAAAGGGCCCGAACTGTTGTTTGTCAATTAGGTACCAATTAAGGGCTTCAATTTACTTGCGAATAATAATTTAGTTTTTGTGATCACAGTTTGAACAGACATTTAAATATGTGAATTACTCAAAAGTAACAGATGATATAAACAAAACAATTATCAAGGAATCATAATTCAAATCTGAAAATGCCACCAGCCCCTTCTGCAGTATGGAATACTTTACACGGTCTGTGGATAAGAAGACCGCAACGTGTAATGTGTGTAAACTTAGTTTTACATATGCGCGGTCTGCTACAAATCTGTGGAATCATTAAAAAATTCTATGACACGATGTTTTTCATTCTATTTGTGCCCGATCACAGTATCGGTCATAGTATTAGTCGACAGCGATACAATTGTTCGATAGCAACGTTAATAAACAGCCTCGTATTTAGCAAACGGATATAACTTACAAACCAATGGAAATTAACACATAACAAGGTAAAATCAATCCAGCCTTTTTATGCGAATATTCGAATATTCGATTGAATGAATTTGCGAACATTCGCAGGGTTCCCGCTGTCGATCGCAATTGGCGATAATGGCGACAAAATAAATATTATGGCGACTTATTTTCGCACATGGCGATTTTTCGAAAATACGCATTTTTATCCCACTTTTACAACGAAATCGGTTGATTAAAGCCCCGTTTATTAAATTTCATCTTTAATCAACGGCAAGGCTATAATCAATGGCACGAAATGACGTCATCAACTGCCGAACCGGGACTACTTTTTTCCACGCACCTCGTCACCTGTGTTTGCCAAGTGCATCAATAATAAAAACAATCTCAAATGTTTGTCAATCTTAATGACCTTAAAACAAAGGAAAGTAGCAAAAAACGTGTTTTTTTGTCATTTATTTTTATTAAAACCTCAAGTATTAGGTAAATTTAACACTATGCAAATAGGTTCTGTTGTTGTTGCTCCCCTTTGAAGAAGTCAGTGCGAGTTGCTCCCCTTTGACCGTAGAAAACAATCGTCTGGACCAAGAAATCCTGTGTTATTTACAAGCTGTACTCGGATATGCATCCATCTGATTTTTCTTCAAAGCATCTTTTCTACCTGGCAATACGCACAAATGACACTGCATCCCGGTGATTCTTGCGTCAACAATTGGGTGTCAACAAGTTAGGTCAGATGCTGAAGGCCATGGCAAAAGACTCCGGCTTTCTCAAGCACAAGAGAATAACGAACCACTCAGTTCGCAAATTCCTGGTCCAAAAATTTCGAAATACAAATATCCACCCACTGAAACCATGGCAATAACAGGGCACAAAAATGTCCAGTCCTTAACCAATTATTCCAACATATCTGTTGAACAGCTGCAAAAGTGTTCATTCTTGCTCAGTCCAGTAAATGTAACAATCCAACAGTTCCTCTTGTACACCTTCACGCACCGAAACTATGGCCGAAATGCAGCCTAGACAACCACTGTCTACCGTCGAACAAGTTGATCTTGATGTTCGCCCCACCCAGTCACTTCACGGTTCACCAGCGTTCGAAAAACTTTGCCTCACAATTCTTTGGTTCCACTTTCAACATTCAAAATGTTAATGTATATAATTAGCTTAAATCCAAGTAATCTTTGTTATTTCGTCACGAAATAACCACATATTATAACAAAGAAGCAAATAATGTGTACCTCGTGATCGACTCGATAGTTTGATATCGAAAGTGAATTGTGTGTGGTGTTAGGCTACGTTGTAAACAAATGTAGTTCCTTGTATATAACAACTTAATGTCATATTAATATCATAAAACTTAAAGATTTGCAATTCAATATGATTAAAATTGTAATTAATAACGCTCGAGCCTTTGTTACAGAACGATATTCTGATTTAAAAAAAAATGATTATTTGATCAGCGGTTATTTTTGGAACGCGGAGTAATACACTGACCTTGGTTACACTACAGTCATTATCAAAGTACGACAAACACTCGTGAAAACTTATTTTGTTTACATAAAAAAAGTTTACTGAATAAAAAGTGGGATAAATAGAATAATAGGTCAGTGTTGATTATAGATCAGGTTTATCATGTTCGGCACGAAAACGAAAAAGCACTCGCCAAGGCTCGTGCTTTTTGTTTTCTAAGCCTCGCATGATAAACCTGATCTATAATCAACACTAACCTATTATTCTCTATTTTTCTGCTTAATATTTCCTTCAAATGACATATAACGCTCTGTTTACCAGCCGCTTTACGGCAGTCGTTATGCAATCGATGAATGTGATGTTAGCGACACTACTGAAATCAATGGAGCATGCGACAGTCGCAAAGTGGCATGCAATGGTGATAATTGCGATTATCTGGGGTGTTGTTACAAGTTATCTTAATTATCCTAATTGGTCGACTGTTATCTTGCTTCAGAGATAAGGTAACATTGAAATAAACCGACTTTGCGCTCTAATGTGAAGTGTTTGTTACAGTGTTCGCAGCCGATTCAATACCGTTACGTTGACAACCATGACAATCAAAAAGGTAAGTATCCAATTGTTTTTGGAAAAATCGGTGTAATTATAGAAAATACTTTAACATTTTACATGTTTTGGTTCTATTTAAAAGTGACATGATATTTCTGTTTTACTCGTCAAAATGGCAAGTTCAGAGAGTTAAACGACTTTTAGAAAGTGAACATAAGATTCTGATAATGTTGAGACTCATTCGAAAATGAAAACGGCCCCCCGCTAACATTCACCAGCTAACAAACAAAAACCAAACAAAGACAGTTGTTAATAAGAAATTCCTTTCCTTCAATATGATTTCTAACACACAACACTTCCAGATGTACTGTTTAAAAAAAGATGAACATAGTTAAGCACATAAATATCAATTTGACATTTGATATACACAAATGCATATTTTATTTCACTGTTGTGCTATGGGCTCTATGTAGTAGGTCATATGCTAGCATACTTTAATATTATTTATATACTGCACATTAATTTATTATTACTATTATTATATTAATATTATTTCCCTTTTTGTATTTTCCGATTACCAGAAAGCTGCTGAAGCACCCAAATTCAGGCTGCTAAGAAGGTGTCAATCAACAAGACTTACAACTGATTGAATGTGCCTTTATTTAATGAACACTGTTAAATGTGTTGTTATTATTAATCATACTGTTATTAAATCAATTCATTTAACATACTGTAAAATGCTCAGTTTTTGTTTGAATTATAATAATCTGATCTTCATTGCCCAAATGTAGCCCCAGCTTTTTAAATTTGGCGAAAGTAAGTGGCGACAACTTTTTAAAGCCCAGAGGGAACCCTGATTCGATACCGATATTGGTATTCGATGCCATCCCTACATATATAATTGATTTAATCGAGTTGCAATACGAAATGGTTTTGTGTGACAAATGCTGTATAAAATTGTAAAGCGCATCGTTTTGATTCACTTTATTCGTTAGTTAATAACAATACTTAACGCAAGTAATAATATTGTATTTTAACATACATGTATTAATTGCATTTGCAATCAATAATAAAACTATTATATTAAATTTATATTATCAAGTTTAAACACATAAAACACAACTTTTGACATATGACACAACTTGCATTCAATATAATGCTTAAACCTGAATCAATCACAATCCATCTAAACTTAATACATTTATTTATTCCAAACAAGTGCTAATTTGCAGGTTTTTCACATTTTAAAATGTAAAAAAATGTCGTATCTAGTTTATTAAATATAACATGTTGAAACCATGTAATGCACGTTACATGTAAAATGGCTGTGTATGATACAAGCTATAAGATAACCTGATTCAATGCAAGTTGGCGATTGCGGACGCAGTATGACGTGTGTGAAGTTAGCCAATTTAACCTATTTAGCCTATTTAGCCTATTTAGCCGGTAAAGTACATAGGTTGATACATACATCATTTTGAGACAATTTAGCCTATTAAGCTGAAATATTAAGTTTAGTAAGCCTATTTAGCAGGTTTGGTACATACTTTCAGAATATAAAACACAAAATGAATATGATTGTGAATTATTCCCATGGCGAGTGGGACTGCACCTTTAAGGCCCCATTTCGGACAAACAAGAGTTTTCCCACGGAAACGACCTAGTGCACGCTGAACTCCCGTCGGCCGCCTGTCGGGCTGATCTAGCTTCGGCCCGGGGTTTTAATTAGGGTAGGCGTCACGTACAGCCTATTTAGCGTATTATGCTCTATTGTCATATAGAGTGGGTATGCACCTTTAAGGGCACATTTCGGACAAACAATAGTTATCCCCCGCAAGCGACCTAGTGCACGCTAAACTCCCGTCAGCTGCCTGTCGGGCTGATCTAGTTTCGGCCCGGGGTTTTAATTATGGTCGGCGTCACGTACAGCCTATTTAGCGTATTATGCTCTTTTGTAATATAGAGTGGGTATGCAACTTTAAGGGCCCATTTCGGACAAACAAGAGTTATCCCCGGAAGCGACCTTGTGCACGCTGAACTCCTGTCGGCTGCCTGTCGGGCTGATCTAGCTTCGGCCCGGGGTTTTAATAAGGGTAGGCGTCATGTACAGGCTATTTGGCGTATTATGCTCTATTGTAATATAGAGTGGGTATGCACCTTTAAGGGCCCATTTTGGACAAACAAGAGTTATCCCCCGGCAGCGACCTAGTGCACGCTGAACTCCCGTCGGCTGCCTGTCGGGCTGATTTAGTTTCGGCCCGGGGTTTTAATTTGGGTCGGCGTAACGTACAGCCTATTTAGCGTATTATGCTCTATTTTCATATAGAGAGGGTATGCACCTTTCAGGGCCCATTTCGGACAAAAAAGAGCTATCCCCCGGAAACGACATAGTGCACGCTGAACTCCCGTCGACTGCCTGTCGGGCTGATCTAGTTTCGGCCAGGGGTTTTAATTAGGGACGGCGTCACGTACAGCCTATTTAGCGTATTATGCTCTATTGTCATAGAGAGAGGTATGCACCTTTAAGGGCCCATTTCGGACAAACAAGAGTTATCCCCCCAAAGCGACCTAGTGCACGCTGAACTCCCGTCGGTCGCCTGTCGGGCTGATCTAGTTTCGGCCCGGGTTTTTTATTTGGGTCGGCGCTACGTACAGCCTATTTAGCGTATTATGCTCTATTGTCATATAGTGTGGGTATGCACCTTTAAGAGCCCATTTCGGAAAAAACAAGAGTTATCCCCCGGAAACGACCTAGTGCACGCTGAACTCCCGTCGGCTGCCTGTCGGGCTGATCTAGTTTCGGACCGGGGTTTAAATTTGGGTCGGCATCACGTACAGCCTATTTAGCGTATTATGCTCTATTGTCATAAAAGGTTAGTATGCACATTTAAGGGCCTATTTCGGACAAACAAGAGTTATCTCTCGGAAACGACATAGTGCACGCTGAACTCCCGTCGGCTGCCTGTCGAGCTGAACTAGTTTCGGCCCGGGGTTTTAATTACGGTAGGCGTCACGTACAGCCTATTTAACTTATTATGCTCTAGTGTCATATAGAGTGGGTATGCAGCTTTAAAGGCCCATTTCGGACAAACAAGAGTTATCCCCCGGAAGCGACCTAGTGCACGCTGAACTCCCGTCGGCTGCCTGTCGTGCTGATCTAGTTTCGGCCCAGGTTTTTTATTTGGGTCGGCGTCACGTACAGCCTATTTAGAGTATTATGCTCTATTGTCATATAGAGTGGGTATGCACAGTTAAGGGTCAATTTCGGACAAACAAGAGTTATCCCCCGGAAAGGACATAGTGCACGCTGAACTCCCGTCGGCTGCCTGTCGGACTGATCTAATTTCGGCCCGGGGTTTTAATTAGGGTCGGCGTCACGTACAGCCTATTAAGCGTAATATGCTCTATTGTCATATAGAGTGGGTATGCACCTTTAAGGGCCCATTTCGGACAAACAAGAGTTATCTCCCGGAGGCAACCTAGTGCGGGCTTGACTCCGGTTGGTTGCCTGTCGGGCTTATCTAGTTTCGGCTCGGGGTTTTAATTTGGGTCGGCGTCACGTAGAGCCTATTTAGCGTATTATGCCTTTTGTCATAAAAAGTGGGTATGCACCTTTAAGGGCCCATCTCGGACAAACAAGAGTTATCCTCCGGAAACGACCTAGTGCATGCTGAACTCCCGTCGGCTGCCTATCGGGCTGATCTAGTTTCGGCCCGGGGTTTTAAATTGGGTCGGCGTCACCTACAGCCTATTTAAGCGTACGAATTATGCTCTATTTAGCGAAATAGGCTCTCTTTACATGGCGAGTGGGAATGCACCTTTAAGGGCCCCTTTCGGACAATTAAGAGTTATCCCCGGGAGCGACCTAGTGCACACTGAAATCCCGTCCTCTGCCTGTCGGGCTGGTCTAGATTCGGCCCTGGCTTTTATTAGGGTCGGCGTCACCTACAGCCTATTAAGCGTATATATTATGCACTATTAAATGGCGAGTAGGAATGCATCTTTAAGGGCTCTTTTCGGACAAACAAGAGTTATCCCCCGGAAGCGACGTAGTGCAAGCTAAACTCCCGTTGGCTGCCTGTCGGGCTCATCTAGTTTCGGCCCGTGGTTTTAATTAGGGTCTGCGTAACATAGCTTATTCCGCGAATAAGGCTCTATGTTCATGGCAAGTGGGTATGCACTTTTAAGGGCCCTTTCGGACAAACAAGAGTTATCCCCCTGTAGCGGCCTAGTGCACTCTGAACTCCAGTCGGCTGCCTGTCGGGCTGATCTAGTTTCAGCCCGGGGTTTTTATTAGGGTCGGCGTCACACTCAGCCTATTTAGCGTATGTATTATGCTCTATTTACATGGCGAGTATGTATGCACCTTTAAGGGCCCTTTCGTACAAAAAAGAGTAATACCCGGAGGCGACCTAGTGCAAGCTAAGCTCCAGTTGGCTGCATGTCGGGCTGATCTAGTTTCGGCCCGGGGTTTAAATTAGGGTCGTCGTCACATACAGCCTTTTTAGCGAATAAGGCTCTATTTACATGGCGAGCGGGTATGCACCTTTAAGGACCCCTTTCGGACAACGAGTGTTCCCCCGGAAGTGAGCTAGTGCACGCTGAACTCCCGTTGGCTGCCTGTCGGGCTGATCTAGTTTCGGCCCTGGGTTTTAATTCGGGTCGGCGTCACCTTCAGCCTTTCAAGCGTATATATTGGGCTTTATTTACATGGCGAGTGTGTATGCACCTTAAAGGGTCCTTTTTGACAAACAAGAGTTATCTCCCGGAAGCGACCTAGTGCAAGCTGAACTCCCGTTGGCTGCCTGCCTGTCGGGCTGATGTAGTTTCGGCCCGGTTTTTAAATTTGGTTCTGCGTCATCTACAGCCTATTAAGCGAATGAGGCTTTATTTACATGGCAAGTCAGTATGCACCTTTAAGGGCCCTTTTCGGACAAACAAGAGTTATACCCCAGAAGCTACCTAGTGCAAGCTTAACACCCGTCTTCGGAGCCTTTCAATATACGAAGATTTACAATCCTTTAAATTTCAGTTAAAAATACACAACATTTTATAATTATGTGACATGTTTGTCTTACTTTATCTTAATGTTGCAGATTTTATATTCATTTGTATTGGTAATTTACAGGACAGAACAAAGGGTTATCATCCTTATATGTTTATGTAAAACAAGTGTTAGCACAAAAGCAAGAGTATAAAGCGAGAGCTAAGAATAACTAATATATATGGCGTTCTCTCCATATTACTGTCATACACGGCATGTGCTCGAGTACTGTATTAACAGATATTGTTTTGCAATTTTGTGTTAAAGTTTTTTAAAAAGCGACGAGTGTTTCATTTCATTTAAATTTAATGATCAAATGTACCAAGGTATTTCTATTGGACCTATTATTTGCTTTTTAGCAACCACTCAATATTGACACTGAATGAAAAGACTACAAATGGAATTGCAATCAGAATCATAACCAAATAAAGCTTTTAATCGTTCTTATTGACAAACGATCTGCACATATCATTAATTTACGACTGCAATAGCCTTGCAAAAAAACTATTTTGAGATTCATCGCCTCTTCAAATAAAGACCAAAACGTTTTTCATGATTGCACGAAGTCTTAAGAATTACGAATAATTGAAACGGTATTGAATTATATCTTTTGCATTCATAACCCTGAACAAACGTGTCATATTTATCCGCACCATCTATGCGATCTAATCTTTCATCTCCGTTGCTTTTCAATGCTTTTAATTGCTTGCAATACTCAAGATTCAATATCTAAAGGTATTATACATACAGCACACAATCCAAACTCGGTGCATTCCTCAACAAAAAAAAATCAAAAACTAATTAACCAGATATCACGCAACAAGACATTTAAACCTTAATGTACTCCGGATACAGAAAATAAACTTACACCTACCCAGCCAATTTAGACTTTAACCGAGTTTTATTCCGGCCCAAAATCCGATGACGTAAAACGCGCTACGGTAAACAAAACAAAATTTTCTTTGAACAAAGCCTGCCTCATCATGCTTTTTAAGTGAGACTTTCGATAATATAGCGGCAATTTTACAGAATATTGACATAAATATAAACATACTTAATTTGAAAATAATTCTCCGACAACGGCCAATTTCGCGTAAAAATTTCCGGGTTACTTTCAGTATATTTTTCGTACCAGAGATACATTTAAGTTTATTTCAGAGTGCCCGGGGTACATTTAATTAGTACCCGAGCCGACAATAACCAATCGAGCAACAGTAAGTTACCCTTAACATAGGTAACCAAATACCACAAGTGGCACCAATTATAATGATAAAAGTCAATTACATTTAAAAAAAGTCAAACATGAATAAGGTGTTGTCATGATTAAAAAGAATAATCATGACAACATTTATCTGTTACATGTTTTCGATAGTTTTTTATCCTCTTTTTTATTTACACTGTTCTTTTTTCATTCCATTCAAATGTGTGACACGCGTTCGGACTATTGTCAAAATGTTAATATGTTAACTAATCCCGCACTCTGGATCAGCAGACGATTTATTGCTTAAATCTCACATTGGATTCCGGAGATAGTTGATGAATCATGATTGCTAGTCCCTTTAGATAAAATAAAATCTTGTTAGTCCTAAAGCGGCCCTTTAAGGTGCATACCAACTCGCAATGTAAATAGCGAATTATACGCTAAATAGGCTGTAGGTGACGCGGGCCATAATTACAATCCCGGGCCGAAACTAGATCAGCCCGGAAGGCAGCCGTAGGGATTTCAGTGTGCACTAGGTTGCGTCCTCGGGATAACTCTTGTTTGTCCGAAAGCGCCCCTTAAAAGTGCATACCCATTCGAGATGTAAATAGAGCATGCTACGCGAAGTAGGCTTATGTGAAGAAGAGACAACTTCAAACCCCGGGCCGAAACCAGATCAACCCGACAGGCAGCCGACGGGAGTTCAGCGTGCACTATGTCGCTTCCCGATGATAACTCTTGTAAGTCCGAAAGCGGCCTTAAACCTCGTAATGCAAATAGCGACTATAACGCTAAATAGGACGCACACCATAATTAAAACCCCGGATCGAAACTAGGTCATCCCGACAGGCAGCCGACATAAGTTCAGCGTGCACTATGTCGCTTCCGGGGGATAACTTGTTTGTCCGAACACTGACCTTAAAGCTGTATACCCACTCGCAATGTTAATAGCGCATAATATGCTAAATAGCCTGTAGGTGACGCCGGACCTAATCAAACCCCCGGCCGCAACTACATTGGTCCGACATGCAGCCGTCGAGAGTTCAGCGTGCAATAGGTCGTTTCCGGTGAATAACTTTTTTTGTCCGTAAGCGGCCCTTAAAGGTTCATATTCGCTCGCCATCTCAATAGCTCCTTATACGCTTAATAGGCTGTATGTGTCGCCGACCCTATTTAAACCCCCGGGTCAAAACTAGGTTAGCCCGACAGGCATCCGATGCCAGTTCAGCGTGCACTATGTCGCTTTCCAGCGATAACTCTTGTTCGTCCGAAAGCGGCTTTTATACACAATCGCCATGAACATAGCGCATAACTCGCAAAATATCTGTTTGTGACGCCGACCTTAATTAAAACCCGGGCCGAAAATAGATCAACCCGACATGCAGCCGAAGTGAGTTCAGCTTGCACTAGGTAGCTTCCGGTGGGATAACTCTTGTTTGTCCGAAAGCAGCCCTTAAAGGTGCATACAAACTCGCCATGTAAATAGCGCCTCATGCGCTAAATACGTCGCTGTATACGTTGTAGGTTTTATACGACCTAACCCTTATTAAAACCCCTGGCCGAAACTAGATCAGCCCGACAGGAAGCCGACGGGAGTTTAGCGGGCACTAGGTCGCCTCCAGGAGATTACTCTTGTTTGTCTGAAAGCAGCCCGTAAAGGTGCATACCCACTCGTCATGTTAATTACGTCTTATAGGCTAAAAAGCCTGTATGTGGCGCCGACCCTTATAAAACCCAGGTTAAAAACTGGATCAGTCCGACAGGCAGGGGTGTCTGGGTTGGGCTGCGCTACAATTACGTATGGCTGGTGTTCCCATCGATCTGCCAACTTCTGCTTGCCTCGGAGAGCAACATTACGTACGAGGACAATGTCGCCAGGTTGAAGTCGAGTAGATCTAGCTGATTTGTCGTAGTGCTTCTTGTTCAACAGCCCCGATGACCTAGCATTCTGGCGCGCCCTATCATAAGACTCGCTGAGTCGTTTTCGGAGCTTTGCAACATACTCCGTATGTTGTTTGTCGCCAATGTCCTCTGTAGGAAGCCCTAGAAATGCATCTATAGCCAAACGTGGATGCCTGCCAAACATAAAAAAGTGCGAAGAAAACCCCGTACTTCTGTGATGAGTTGAATTATAGGCATGCACCAATGTTGGAATATATGACTTCAAATCAGCCTTTTGATGCTCTTCCAAGGTACCTAACATGCCTAGTAGAGTCTGGTTGAACCTCTCCGTTTCGCCGTTGCCCATTGGATGATAGGGTGTGGTTCTGCTTTTGTCCATACCTGAAATCTGACACAATTCATTGATTAGAGCAGATGTAAAATTGGCGCCTTGGTCAGAATGCAACCTAGCAGGAAACCCATAGTGAACAATAAACTGATCAAACAACACTTTGGCTGTTGTTTTAGCCGTTTGATTGCGTGTCGGATACGCCTGTGCATACCGGCTAAAATGATCAGTAATGACTAGCACGTTTTCAAAACCGTCTTTTGAACACTCTAACGACAAATAATCAATGCACACGATCTCTAACGGTGCTGTCGACTCAATAGGCTGAAGTTCAGCGCGCTCTGGGTGGCGTTTTCTACGAGTGCAGCGACCACATTGTTTCACCTTTTCGTCAACAAACGCATCTAAACCAGGACAGTAGCATCGCTCCTTCATCAGGCTAGTGGTACGATCCCTACCCTGGTGTCCGAGGTCATCATGGAGACATCTAAACATATCGTCCCTGAGATGTTCGGGCACAACAATCTGTGTTCGGTCAACATCATTGACCTTCGCCCTGCGATATAGTACACCGTTTTGTACAACCAATTTGCCCCACTCTCTAGCATAATGTTTGCAACTATCCTTCGAAGAAGGTCTATTGCCACTGAGCATGTGACAGACAAGTTCTTTCAGTTGTAGATCATCCGATTGAGCCTTGATCCAGTCCTTGTTAGAAAGACTATATAATTGAAGAAGATCTTCCGGTATATCTTCAGTTGGGTCATTCAAAGGTGGCTCATTTCCTGGCGAAACCAAGGTTTGGTAAATCGGAATGTTGACCTCGGCAGATGTACATACGGCGTCCATGACCGATGGTGAAATACGACTTAGTCCGTCCGCATCTTTGTTGTTCTTCCCCTTCCGATAACGAATGCTGAAGTTGTACGTTGCGAGAGCCGCGATCCATCGTTGTCCCGTTGCGTCGAGCTTTGCCGATGTCGTCACTTAGGTGAGAGGGTTGTTATCCGTGACAACTTCAAATTTCCCACCGTATAAGTAGTCGTGGAAGTTTTCATACACGGCCCACTTGACAGCGAGGAACTCGAGCTTGTGAGCTAGATAACTGCGCTCGGCCTTAGTGAGACTTCTGCTGGCGTATGCGACTACTCGCTCCTTTCCGTCTTGCTTCTGATACAGCATAGCTCCGATTCCTGTTCCACTGGCGTCTGTGTTCAGCGTGAATGGCAAGGTGTAGTCAGCATACGCAAGGATTGGTGGATTTGACAGCTTCTGTTTAATGCTTCAAACGCATTTTGTTGGCTGGTTTCCTATCTGAATTTTGGTTTTGGATTTTTCTTGACTGTCTTCTTAGTTGAGGTTCCCAGAAGCAAATCGTTAAGTGGTCTTGCAACATTGGAAAACCCGTTTATAAACCGCCTGTAGTAGCCAGCAAAGCCTAGACATTTTCTGACATATTTTATACTTTTGGGGACAGGCCAGTTTTGGACGGCTTCAACTTTTTGCGGATCAGCCTGGATTCCTTCTGCAGACACCACATGACCCAAATAAGTTGTTTTGGTCTTGAAAAATTCACACTTTTTAGGATTAACTTTTAGATTGTATTGTGCAAGAAGAGAAAACACGGAATCCAGTCGATCTAGATGGGAGTCTATGTCCGAAGAAAACACAACGATATCGTCTAGGTAGATTAAGCACTCTTTCAGGTTCAGATCACCCATGCAACGCTCCATTAATCTTTGAAACGTTGCCGGGGCATTGCAGAGTCCAAATGGCATCCTAGTACATTGAAAGAACCCAACTCCTGGAACTTGAAACGCTGTTTTCTCCTTATCGTCGTCTTCTAATTCAATTTGCCAGTATCCAGATTTTAAATCGATCTTTGAAAAATATTTAGAGCCAGCAAGCATGTGTAGAGTATCCTCAACTTTTGGAATAGCATATGCATCTTTCTTAGTTCTAGAGTTTCATTTTATAAAGTCTATGCAGCATCTTAGGGATCCGTCCTTCTTTATCACAACAACTATATTCGACGACCAGGGGCTGTTCGATTCTTTGATGGCGCCGATTTCTATCATTTCCTTAGGATGTTCCTTTACTTCGTTGAACAGATGAGGTGGTACCCGCCAGTATGGTTCTTTAAATGGAGTATCATCTGTCAACTCAATTTTATGTTTAACTTCGGCTGTATGTCCTATGTCAATTTTCGACTTTGGAAAAATTGATTCCCATTTCTTGAATAGGTTATACACTTTACTTTTCTGCTCCTCTGTTAACTCTGAATCCTCAATATCAACCCCGAAGTCACGATGTGGTTCGTCGTTTTGAATGTTGTAAACGTTCGCCTCTTCATTTTCAGCGTCACTTTTCTCGCAAAGCGGAACGGACCGTAATACATTCACCTCTTCAAGGTTACAAAGAACACTTTTACTTTCAATCCTGATAGTCCTGGCCGATAAATTACAAACTCTCACAGGTACTCTTGCTGTTTTCCCTGGATTCTTTAGGCTCACTACTCTCGGACAAACGCTGAAAGCTGTAGGCAGGTCACCGGTTTCTGTAACCGCTGCTTCAATCAAATCTGACTTCCTTACAAAACCAGTGATGGTCTTAGTCTCCAATGGATGAAGAATGACGGTCTTCGTAGCCTCTACCTGACCTACTATTGGTGATAGCATGGCATCAAACGCTATTTTCCATGTCTGAGGAAACTCCCCACTCTGCATTTCAAATTTTTGCCTGTACTCTCGCAACAGATTTGTTCCAACAATGGCTGGCACTTTAGCATTAAATTCAGTGTCCTTTACTATTAAAACTAGCATTTGAGACTGCCGCGATGAACACGGTAACTTCACAGCTACTTCTATATAGCCTGTGTATTATTGCCGTTCCATTGGCTCCCGTCAACTGGATTTTAAAATCGGTCAATGGTAGAAGTTCTGGTTTTGGATCCATTGTATTGAAGTAGCTTTCAGACAAAGTAGTGACCATTGATCCCGTATCAATCAAAGCTTTCGTCTCTTTGCCTTCAATGATTACTACTCCTTCGTTTGAAGCGCCTATCAGCCTTTCTCTAAGGTAACTTGCTACTCTCGTAGGGCTTTTTACTTCTGCTTCGCTTCCATCGTGCCCTGCCGTGAAAGCGCTTTCTCGTTTAAATGACTCTGTTTGTTTTCTGCTGTTGATTCATTTTCTGGGTGATTATATCGATTCTGTTCTTTATTTGGATATGCACCTATTCTATAGCCTCCTCTATAATAACGCCCTCTATTGGTGTGTCTATTCTGTCTCCTATCCTGGTCACTCGACATTGCCGCTTGGTATGATCCGTTTTCTCTCTTCTGTTCCTGGTTCCGCTTCTTTATAATTCCCATCTCAGCCTCAATGGTTTTGAGCCTTTCTAGCATCTCATCCATAACTTTAAATCTATCATCCGTTGATTGCTGATTAACAAGTGTTTTTCCTGATGCATTAACTGGATTAAATTCTTCCTCTTCTAGTCTCGTTTTTCTTTTTAACTTTTCAAAACTGTCACTCGATTCGTATGAAACTCTCGTTGCTGATTTCAGTTGTTCAGAGTTCAATCCTCTCCAAAAATCTTTCCTTTAACTTATTATCTCTCTTACGTTCCTCTATTTCCCCTTTGTTAACTGCCTGTTGAAATAGAGCTTCTAGTCTTATTCCCCATGCAGAACATGATTCTGTTTCATTTTGTTTTGCCGAGTAAAAATCTTATACTATTCTTTCACCAGACTTCATTTCTCCAAATTTTTCAGTCATTTTAGCGATAAACTCCTCTGCTGACTCAGATGGTTTGATTGTTAACAGTATCCTACGAGTATCACCTTTCAATGAGTTCCTTATAGCTTGTGACACTGCGTAATCCGAATACAGTCCCGTCCTCATCATACAAACAGCTTCAAGCTTCCACTCTTCAAAGTTCTTGCCATCAAAGCTCGGCAATGTTGGAATTCTTGTACTCAACTTAATTTGATCATTTGTTGTCACTTCCCTTATCATATAATTATCATTCTTCTGTTGTACTTTATCTTTAAGAACGCGTTCTTTCTGTTTCAACACCTCTTATCTTCTATTCATATCATCATCTTTCATTCTTCTTATAGCTATTTCTCTATCCAGTAGTTCATTTCTACTCCGCTGCTGAAGCAATGCCTTTTCCTGTAACTCAAGCTGTTCTATGTTTCGTAGTAACTCTTTCTCAGCCTGACGTTTTCGTTCAAATTCATTTTCTAAAACAAGCCTCTGTTCAAGCATCATTCTGTGGCTCCTTTCCTTATCTTCTCGCATTTTCATAAACTGACAATTCTTTATTTCATACTTCTCAGATTGGCTTCTTATTTCTGCATATTCATCATGTACTCTCCTTATATCCTCTTTTAATTCATATTTATGTACACTCCCTGTCTCATTTCTACTCAATCTTGTGTCGGGTACTCTGTTGCTAAGACGTTCTTCTATTCCTGAATTTCTATCCGCCACAATTGAAGAATTGTCCCTAATTCTTGTGTAAATGTGGTCTGCACTTGAGACATAAGTTTTATCTTCACGTTTACGGTCTTCGTACTTCAATTCACGCTATGTTACATCAAGTTTTCTCATGTGCTCATCCAAGTAACGTAGAGAATCTGGCGTGTTACCATTTAATTGTGTTTCAAAACAGTCTCTTGACTTTTCATTCATTAACATATGTTCAACGCCATTGATTGACTCTCCATGTAAATAATCATCGATCGTGTTCATATTTGAAACTATGCTGTTCTGTTCATCTGATAATTCACTCCGTAATTCTCTCTCAATCCTCTCTTTTATTCTCCTTTCCTTTAATTCTTGCTCCTCTTTCAAAATTTCTTCCCGTATACGCTTTCTCCTGATGCAGCGTAACTCTCTTTTACTGATTGCTTGTGCCATTCTCAATACAAACAAGGGACAAAATTGTCACAAAACCAGGTTTTCATTGTGAAAAAAAAATCTGATAAAGGGAGAAAACTCAAACTGAACTTTTGAAATGACCAAAAAAAATTAACCCCCTTTGTAAGTTTTTTTTTTTTAAATCTATTTTTAGTCGTGGCGACCTTGACATTGGAGATATTGACGTGATTCTTTCGTGGGACACACCGTCCCATGATGGTGAACAAATGTGCCAAATGATTTTAAAATCTCACAATGAATGACATAGTTATGGCCAGGACAAGCTCATTTATGGCCATTTTTGACCTTTGAACTCAAAGTGTGACCTTGACCTTGGAGATATCGACGTAATTATTTCGCGCGACACACCGTCCAATGATGGTGAACAAATGTGCCAAATGATTTTAAAATCTGACGATGAACGACATAGTTATGGCTCGGACAAGCTCATTTATGGCCATTTTTGACCTTTGAACTCAAAGTGTGACCTTGACCTTGGAGATATCGACGTAATTATTTCGCGCGACACACCGTCCAATGATGGTGAACAAATGTGCCAAATGATTTTAAAATCTGACAATGAACGACATAGTTATGGCCCGGACAAGCTTATTCCGCCAGCCCGCCAGCCCGCCAGCCAGCCAGCCAGCCAGCCCGCCAGCCAGCCCGCCCGCATTCGCCAATCTAATAACCAGTTTTTTCCTTCGGAAAACCTGGTTAAATATGTATACGAAGCAAATATTTGTTATATTTATAAGGGTAAAACAACATATAATTAAATGATCATAATATACAAGCAAATAAATAATCACACAATGAACATCCACTTTCAATATAACACTTTATTTTAATTCTGTGCTTAATTAAATACACAATATTTATATGGGATAATATGTAAGGGGCATAACGACAGTTAATCAATTGAGTCAAGGGAAAGAACTGCCGCAAGACGTTCAAATGCACAATCACTCAATGCGACTTACTCCTATAATACCCATTGATTTTCTTTTAAGCAGTCCCGATAATAAACAACTATAATTATCTCACCTACTCAACCTCTTTAGTAAGACAAATTTGTGACAAAACTAATCGACTTTCACTTTCCCGAGGACTAATCCTCCTTACTACTAGAATTTAACTAATTACCGCTATACTTTTAATTCTAAACTATGCTATAACAACTACTCATCAATATATGCATGTGTGTACCGCACTCGATAATCCGCTCTATACTCGAAACGAACGACGATTGTAATCGCACTTTTACATTTTGTTAAAATGTCGCACGCACCGATTATTTACTTTTGAAATACTACTCAGTATTTCAATTTACTTGCGAACGCTTTCCGATTAAAATCGCGCGCAACCTTGCAAGGATTTCTTGAGCATAGTTTTTGTTCAATATTCAGTGATCAATAGACATAAAAAGACCAATAAGAACTAGAAGTTTGACAGGGTTTAATAATTAGTTTATAAGTGGTTATTATCGACCGAAAATCGCCTTCATTCATTACTGACAGCTGGACCTCAGGAATTACACACTTTGATTTTGGTGTGCTATTTGTGAAACTCTTGGCTGTTTTGGACATACTTGGACGATTTTCATCAAATAAAAGGTGTTTTATCATAGATGGACGCTTCCTGCTTGCAACCACAACGACATATGTGTGCATTGTTTGATCTTTTATGCTGTTGCATTGTGTTATTCAATACACCTGTGAAATCATCGTTGGGTACCTTTACTCTTATTATATATATATATATGGACCAAAAATTTGTTTCAAGTACCTGTGAGTTCATCCAATTATCCGTCTACATATCTTAACACATGATAAAACAAAACAATAAAACAATGTTAAAACTCACGACCGGAAACAGTTAGTGTTCACACTTCCAGCTAAGTTGGAAGCACATCAAAGTCACTGTCACATCCAACGGCGATCAACGATGCTGCGAAGGATCCTTTTGATGAAAAAGTTTAATACACTCGCGAGTGGAAAGTTCAGTTTGGGCCCTGGTAAACGATGTGTACACGTGACAATGTTTATCAACAACACGGTTTCCCGTGCGTGTGTGGATATAATATCCAATCAGACGCGTCTGTCTGTGATGACGTAGTTGTACGATGTAGCTAGGATATCCCGAGGAAATCCGTCCAGCTGGCATATGTGTAAACTGGTTTGTTTACAAAGCTGTGTAAATGGCGACAAGATGTCGTAGTCTGTGTATAACAGCGGCCTTCACTCCCGAACGTTGGGCGCCATTGTCGACGTAGCTCTCGGCAAATTTGTGTAAAGGGTTCGCGTGAAGGGACTGTAATAATGACGCAGAACGATATATCAAAGATATATAAGGTGTTAATGTTCTGGCGGTCAAGTGGCAAATGCCTACATTAATCACCCTTATTATACAACAATAACAGTAATAGCATTTGTAAAAACATGGCAATATTGTAATCCAATGAATACAATAAATACAGTCAATACAATACATACAATACATACAATACATACAATTAATACAATAAATACAATAAATACAATAAATACAATAAATACAATAAATACAATAAATACAAGCAATACCTTACGTTGCATTTAATTAGAACAGAGATTATAACAATACAAAGTTACAAGTTTATAAATTGATTTATCACTAACCTGTAATAATGACGCAGAACGATATATCAAAGATATATAAGGTGTTTATGTTCTGGCGGTCAAGTGGCAAATGCCCGGTTACTTGCGCTTTCCACTTGACCAACGCCGCGAACCAATCATGCGTGTAATAGGCTTAGTGATAAAACTGGTTAGGTTGTTAGCTGAACTGTAGTAACTGTTTGAAAAGAATTCAGGTTAGTATTAAAATAGATAGATATTGATTTCGTATGATGAGATATTGTAAAGAAATAAGGATTTGTTAATTTACTCTATGACAAATATGTAAATAAAGATTCTATAATTTTATTTAAACCATTATTTTCTCTACAATTAAACATCTATTACATTATATTCTTTATAATTAAATATCTATAAATAAACTCCAAAATTCAAGAATCCTATATATGAAATTATGGTTGTTGTGATAAAAGATTTATTAATAGTTTGCTACAATTATTAATTTATAAATACCAACTACGTTACAGTCAATCCTAAATAAGTGGCAGAAATACCCGAGCGGGTTTCGGAAATTGCCGATCAACAAAATAATATTTTTTAGAAACACATTTTTTATAGACTTCAATCGTTTTACGACACATTTGTTTATCAAATATCACTTTTCGTTCTAATCATGACTTTTCTCCTTTAAGTAAATATATTGTACACAAATGTTTGTCTAAACTTATTCCACCTTTGCAAATGTATTTTTTATTATACTTTTTTTCAAAGAAATAAGAACGAATTGCAACAATGCATTTTAAACCTTGAAGTTAAAGCGTAGACATTAAGAGCGGATACTATTACATAATCAATATGTGTAATTTTGACATTGAATTAGTTACTAATATGTAATTGTTTGCAGCTTCAAATTTCTTTTTTGTCATATTGAATGCCATTGACTTTGAGCGAAAGCGCTCGTCACATAAAGTCCAATATATAGATTCGTTCTTCTTTCGAATACCGCATTTGAACGGGTATAATAAGCAGTGGCGCATTGACGCAAGAAAAATTGGGAGTAATTATGAGGCACCAGGAAATATTATTTTTTCTCGGCTGTATCGGTAAGTTGTTCATTTGAATATATTATTTAATGCATGTTTTCATGTCATCATTTTACTTACCAGAACATGAGCATTTAAATCGTACACATTATTAAAAAAATTAATTTATGAACGAACATGATTGACGTTCGCATTCAAATTTGTGGTAAAAACACGAAGGCTAAATGTAAATAATTTTAGAGCAGGAAAAGAACGTTTAGTAATTTAATTTTATAAGTTTATATCTGTTATACACAACCAGGCTTGTAGCGCCGCAGAAACGTTTACTCGTTAAAAACATCAACTAATTGTTTACTTCGAAAACATGGAATAACTACTTTTTTTTTGGGGGGGGGGGGGGGATCATCAATGTTGTGGTTGGTGTATTTTCGTTAAGAGGAGTAAATTTTCAACAAAACAACAAACATACATTTAAAACCTATACTTTTTAATCATGAAATTCGGATAGGATCGGTCCAAGCTGTATTTTAAGTATACAAACATCTTAATTTCATATTACTAAGTTGCTGCTTTTCTATATAATAACGCATCTCCAATTAGTGAAGTGTTTTTATAATAAGTCAGAGTAGGTCAACCCGTCCAACTACGCTTTTAATACTTCCTTATTAAAAAGTATGTTCGAAGATTTTTGGGTAGAATTGAATCTGCGTACTGAATCCTGAATTGGTGTTTGACGTTAAATGCGTTCAAGAGCTATCTCCAAATCACAAACGTACTAAATACTGCTGTGAACACTTATGAAAATTGCGTGTTAAAGTGGACGGGACTCCGTTCTATCGAATATTTTTTTTACCGATGTTCCTAAACCCAATGACAAGTTATATGGTTTAAATTGAAATAGTGATAGCGAATTTAAATATATAGACAATAGACTGAAAGGATTTATTCAGATCCATGTTCGGTCGAATTTTTTCACAAGTAAAACCACAAATAACTATCTGCAAATGGCTGACTTGAGTATCCTCTTCACAAACGTTTTATATGATGCACCATATCAACTGGCTTTGGTCTTTTTAAAATATACCACGGATGGGAATTTATTTAGTGTATAAAAATGACAAATTGCAAATTTTACAACGCTACGATTCAAACGATAAAGATACAAAAATATGTCGTTAAACAACTACATCAACGTCATGATTTCATCAACTCATCTTGCCAGCTTCACCTTAAGTGGACGTTCAATGCTGTTTCTGTGTAACGTTGGTGTCCCGACGACTTTAAAACACGGCGGTTTGAATATAGCAATTTTCTGGATACACTTGAATTAGTAGATAATCAATAATTCACGAACAAGACATGAATTAACTATTATAATGCAGCGGTTATAAAATCCTTTCTTGAATATTTGAGACAAGTTGCATAACTTAAAAAGTATAGGAAACAATATAGGTAACATTCTATTCTATAAACAAATACGGAGACTAAGCGTAGCTTCGTAGCTTGTCCTATTAATAACTTGACAAATGCCCTTTAGTTACGCTACGTTCAAATTAAATGATTTGAAAAAAAAAAAGATTTTTTCTATTAAAATATAATTCAATTAATTAAAAACGATGATGAAATACTTTAATCGCTTATGGCTTATTTATATATTTGTGGTATCCTCAATTGTTGAAGTTTAGAAAAATGCTTAATTGTATTCTTATGTGTCTTGTATTTCGTAAAAAAGGCAATTATAATCCAGTTGTTACAAAGGCGTCGTCATAATTTGTCATCTGTCATTGATGTTTGTATCGGTACCAGGTTTTGAAGTAACACAATTAGTAAAAAAAGCCTTAAGCTTGTATGAGCAAATTGAAGCAAGTACGGAAATTAAAGCATTTGCTATGAAATTAACAATTTATTTTGTCACGCACAGTAGGTTGTTTCTGCTTATTAAGTTAATTATAAATCATTATGTTACTATTATATTTTTAAATTACGGCTCGGCGCGAGACTAGCGTGAAGGTCCCTGGTTTACAGATAAATCAGCGTGTCACTAAAAAGAAAATCTACATTGACACTTGAGAAACGCGTTATGTAAATAACGGTATTGGAAAACACTTGATAGTAAGTGGCAGAGGTGTTTTGGTAAATGTAAGAAGCGTTCTCTTGAAATACGCCACAAGGTTTTTTAACACAAAGGCCGGCCTTATATGAATTATTACAACAAGACTCGGCTATTAAATGCGTATGTATGCTTAAAATATGAATATTTCTGTAATAGTAAGATTATTACGTGCCTCCGTTTATTATGTGCCTAAACAAAGTCAATAAAGTATAAGACGCGCATACAGAAACATATTTATGCTTTTGATCAACAACCCGGGAAACCCGATACCTTGCGGGTCGTGTAATACCATAGGGGACAGTGCTGTGCATTTTTGCATGAACTTACATAGGGTAAGTAAATTGGAAAAATTAAATTTTTCTAAGTCCATTTTGAAACAACTGTGTATTAACATTGATAACAAAGGTATTGGCCTACATGTAGAAAAAATCCTGACAAATTTTCTTTAAAGAAATGAGCGAAATGTGGCTTCCTGAAGTAGAAGATCGGGCAAAACGGGCCATGTTCAGGCATTTAGGGGAGAAAAAACTTCTTTAATTTGCAAGCCACTAACATTATTAAATAATTTATACACACTTTCACATGTCTGCCAAAACCTCTCAGCAGGGTCTCTCCAGAAAACTAGTTATTGTTGAAAAAATGCGTTTTTAATAACCATGTTGGGAAATCATTGATACCATCTGGGGAAGACAAGGAAACCATATGTGGGCAGTGACTTTATAATCCGTTTTCGTGACAAAAAAATCTAATTTTCAGCCATTTTAATGCAATTTATTTGCTTTGTAGAGGCCTATTGTGAGTGTTTGTGGGCACATATGCATACAAATGTACTTTTAATGCTTTTAATACATTCAATGATATTATTTGGCTTTCATCCAACATCATTTCAGAAACGCGAATCCTTTGTCTTATATATAATGTGGTTATTCAATGTCCACTTTAGTTATGTAAAAAAGCTATCACAATGCTAGTGTTACCCCCCCCCACACACATATTATTATACCGCCACAAAGTCTGTTTGGGGGGCTATATAGCTATATAGGAATCAGTTTGTCCCGACCGTCCTTGTCCCAGTATGTTACGTCTGTCCCGATGTTTTGTCCGTTTGTCCTCCCAATTTATTTTCATGAAACAAATTTTGAACAAATGAACATACAACATTCAAACATCATATGTTGATGCAACCTTATTAGCTTTATATATACACCCCACCGTCTTTTAGGTCACTAGGTCATAGGTCAAGGTCACTTAAATCTCTTATAGAAAATGTTATCATAGACTGTATAATGGAAATGCTTCCACCTAAAGCCTTCAAAATTCATTTATTTATGCACCTCAATGAGTTTTACAGGTCAAATCCAATGTCAGATCACAAGGTCAAATGTCAATGTCACTTCAACCTCTAATAGAAAACTTTAATGTTGTCTTCAGAACAAAAATGCTTCCATCTGCAATCTGCAGACTTCCTATGTAGATACACCTGACCTAAATGAGTTTTACATTATCACACTACATTATTTGGCCATTAAGTCAAAGGTCACTGTGTTCTCTGATAAAGAAACATTACACTGGCCCTTCTTGGGTTCTAAAAACCTCATATGTAGATGCATCAATGAACTTTGAGCAACACATACCATTATGATCACAGGTGGAATGGAATATAAATTATAAAAAATGCATACTGTAATAAAGTGAGTATAGGTAAAATGTCTTCAACATTCAAACATATTATATCAACATGAGAGCTATGGTTACTCTAAAATCTATCATTGTCATTGCAAAAAATCAAAGACTGCTTGTGATTGTAAATTTATTACAGCAACTACCTGCAATATGAGCTTTTATTAGTTCTATTTTGGTTGGCAACTTTCATTATTACATCTGCAAGTGGGATAGACAGAAAAAAATGCTTTTGCACAGTGTTCCATTTCATCCTCTTAATATATCACATGCATTTAGCAAACATGCTTAGTGTTTTCTGGCGGCGTGGTATTAATAACTTATCAAACTTCTTCTCAAGAAGGTCAGATATCTATCTATCCATCTATACTGTCTAACAACCCTTGCGGTTATTATTGACCATATGGTGGACGAACCAGTTATCGAACACATAGGCAATTACGTTAAAATTTAAACACTTAAAATATCAAAAACATTATGTTTTAACAAATGACTAAAAGTTTAATCATTTAATAACTTGTCTGTAAAGTTTTCCAGCAAATATCCTTCAAGAATTCATAACAATGATTAAACTTGTCTGTGAACAAGGTAAGTGTTATTCTTTTAATCAACTGTACTTTGTGTGGTTTAATGTATAAAATCGGTATCAACGCCATGTGTTGAAGTCTTGTTTGCGGCTATAAACGGCCAAATTTGTTAAAAGGGGAGTAACAAGTCAGCTCATTGAAATTAAAAGGTCAAAATCAACTATTATTGTGTTTGATAGACAATTCTTTCCAAGGCCAGTCTGTACCGATTTTAATGTTACTTATATACGCTTAACAGTAAAATCTCAGAAAACTTAAGGCAATCTAAACAAAATTAAGCGCAAGTTTAGCGACTTCATTTCAAATGAGTTTTTCTCAGTATGACACTTGCCGCATTGGCACAAAAAGTCTCAGAACACGCCACATTAATATTTTACATAAAAAAACATATACACTTATTAAGACATTTTTTATGTACCTAACCAATTAATGTATGCGACAAAGCAGTCAAGTCTTTCTTTATATTTTCCAAAATAGTGTTGGTAAATAGAAATAAAACTCGAGAATGTTGAAAAGGCACTATTGATCATATATAAGGCATTAACAGTACAAATGAATGCATATGTGCCCACATACACTTACTGTAGTCCTCTGCAAAGCAAAAAAATTGCAACAAAATGGCTGAAAAAGAATTGTAAAGTCACTGCCCACATATGGTTTCCTGGTCTTCCCCAGAGGGTATCAATGTTTTCCCAACATGGTCATTAAAAACGCAAATTTCTCCACAATAAATAGTTTTCTGGAGAAACCCTGCTGAGAGGTTATGGCAGACATGTGAAAGTTTGTATAAATCCTTTAATTATTGTAGTGGCTTGCAAATTAAAGCAGTTTTTTCTCCCCTAAATGCCTGAACATGGCCCGTTTTGCCCGATCTTCTACTTCAGGGAGCCACATTTCGCACATTTTTTTTTAAAGAAAATTTGTCAGGATTTTTTCTACATGTAGGCCAATACATTGTTATCAATGTTAATATACAGTTGATTCAAATTGGACTTAAAAAAAAAAAAAATTCCAATTTACTTACCCTATGTAAGTTCATGCGATAATGCACAGCACTGTCCCCTATGGTATTACACGACCCGCAAGGATTGGGTTTCCCGGGGTGATCAAAGTAGAGCGATAAAAACGATTTTTCATTTACATGATTCAGACAAGAAATATTATAACTTCTCAATGAAACGTCGACCAAAACATGGACTGTTAAATAGTGTAAACGATGTCGAAAACACTGGCGCAGTAAGGAATCACGGAACAATACATAAGAATTAAAAAACCTCACTAAGGGCCCTACGGCAGAATAGTGACCAGCCAGGCAGCCTCAAAAAGTATATGGCCCAAAACTGTTGGGCCTGAAGTGAGGTTTTCTATTTCTTATATTATACCGAACATTTTTATGCAGATAAATGTCCATAGAAATAAAAATAAATAACCCAATATAAATTTCATCAAATCTTTTTCTTCCTTGTTAAACAGACAAATCTGCCACCACAAGACGACATTTTTGTAAACGAAGGAAACAGTACTCGAAAAAAAATCTTTGCGGTGTAAAACTTGCACAAATGTTACAAAACCTAACATTCTAGCGGGCACTATTAGATGCGCGCGCATCTAGTCAGCGGGCGCTATACTGTATAGTGCCCACTGACTAGATGCGCGCGCATCTTTACCGGGCATTTTTCGAAAGAACAGACCTGTGTAGTTTATAAACGAAAAGAAAAAACAAATTTAAATGAGGTATACTATGTAAAAATAATTTTAAATGTCCTGAATGTCCTGCAACTACTAAAATTACTTTAATAAAGTATTTTAAGTAGTAGGGGATATTAACCCACTTTTAAATCTTCACGCTCAACTGTATTACACATAGGTGCATTTGAGAGGTTCAATAGAGAACTCTCCAGTCTTTTGTATGACGATGCACATTAATATCGCGACACTCCATTTACAAGCAGACATACATATAAAGAAAAAAAGGACTTCTCACACAGTACACCCGTTAACGTACATGTTTTTGCAATTTATTGTGACAATTTAATTAAAAAGCAACACGATGTTTAAAATATACAACTATATTGTGAAAACCTCAAAATATGCCGCATATTTATGCCCCACTTCGAAGAAGAGGGGGTATATTGTTTGCTGGATGTCGGTCGGTCTGTCGGTCGGTCTGTCTGTCTATCGGTCGGTTTGTCGGTCGGTAGACCAGTTCGTTTCCGATCAAAAACTCTTCGATAACTTGACCGATTGGCTTAATAATTCACATGTGAATTGGCCTTGGACAGTAGATGACCCCTATTGAAATTGGGGTCACTATGTCAAAGGTCAAGGTAACTGTCTCAATAAGTTAGAAAATCGGTTCCGATCAATAACTCTTCATAAATCGACCGATTGGCTTGATAATTCACACGTGCATTGACCTTGAAAAGTAGATGCCCCCTGTTGAAATTGGGGTCACTAGGTCAAAGGTCAAGGTCACTGTCACAATAAGTGTGGAAACCGTTTCCGGTGAAAACTCGTCAACGAGTTGACCGAGCTGCTTGATGCTTACCATGTACCTTGGATCTTGGACAGTAGATGACCCCTATTGAAATTGGAGTCACTTTTTCAAAGGCCATGGTCACAGTGACATTAAGTGTTAGATTGGTTTCCGTTTTATCCGTTATCCGTTTATCCGGTATCATTATCTGTTTTGTTGCAAAAAAATCCTGTGTCAAGGCCCTGTTTGGGATGCAAAAGTCTCCGACCGCGGAGCTCTCGTATAAATTGATTTTCAGTCTTACGATCTTTAGTTTATAGACCATGTTATTAGATAATTCATTATATCAAATCAATTTTTCTCATTTCTAACACATGGTCATCACATAAATCACCGTATTAGACGCGCGGGCGTCCAAGGTTTTCCTTCTTGGACGGTCTGAGTTAAACCGAACATTACCGATCAATTACGAATCAACTTCACAAAAAATCGATATAATCTACATGCTGTTAAAACCAGACCATTTGCTGGCCTGTGTAAACGTTGTTAAAAATATATCACACATATTAAACATGCGAACATAATGAGTATTCTCTGATATTCCGTTATTTAAATATCTACAACACTTAAGAGAAACGTTCACAATAGCAAAACCTGTTGATAGGGGGTGATACAACATGTAGACATAATTACGGTAAACGATCAGCTAATATATATTTCATTGAAGTTGTTTGAGTATGAATTACAACGATGAAAATGCGATATGATCTACGCAAGGAATGCTTGCAATTAAGGCTTTGTCGTTTTTTTTCCAATCTTTAACCTCAGTAATTATGTCTTGTACTCATAACTTGGTATTTAACCATAACTTCGTGGCCATATAAAGTAGTAAACATTTCGCACGTGAAATAAACAGAAATGTTTTAGGCTATAAATGTGTATTCATTTTAGCCATATTCAATAATAATCTTATTAAAGCAATCAGTAAGTTACAAAGTCATTGGACATTTCTTGAAATACGGTGCATTAAATAAACTACAAACCTTTTATTTAGTTATAAAATAAGGTAGATTACGTTTCTAAAATACATGTATTATAAGAACATTTCTCTGTTCAAGGTATTCCGTATAATAATCTCCATTGTTTGATTTTGGTGACTTTAAATTTACTAAATTCTGTTAACAATGTATGCACGTTGCACACATTTTGATATTCAAGACTGAGTTAGTTCGACCATAAGTGTGAATATGTGCTAGTAGAAAACAAAAATAGAAAAAAACAGTGCATGTAGAATCATCATAATATGTGCAGATGAGAGATTCACAAAACAATTTGAACAAACCATCTACATGTATTTTGCAAACGTTCTAAAAATACACGCATTTGCAATTCCTTTTAAGTTAATTCGAGTTCGGTATCAACGTTGAAAATTTGAGTCGGCTCGGTAATTTACAAATACTGTTAATATTTAATCGATTTAATTACAAACTCTATTAAACTTCGCAGTGCTGAGCCCGGATATTATCGGTCGACTTATAGGTAATTTGGCACGTGCTATGTTCGGATATCTTGTACTCTATATACGTCATCCAGTTGCTCGTCAGTTTTCCAATAAATCCTAATTTGACATCTTTTATACTGTATATTGCCAAATTCCTAAAACGTTCATGCTAAAAATATTTTTTTTTCTTTATAAGCACATTTAAACTGAATAAAAGTGTGTGAATTTCTCTGTAAATAACCATGATAACTGTCAACTGAGACCGCATTTTTCATAACAGTAATGTATATGTGGTAACGATGTCTTCGAAATATTTTCGTAAAAAGATTGTCATGCATGTTTCTTTTCCAGCATGTATAAACCATTAATTACGTAATGGACTTCGAGAATATGTATTAAATATATCAAATACTAAATGTATTTTGCACAGAAAATCAAAGATATTACTTCCAGACAAGACAAAAACAATTGTAGACGCCCTGTCGGCTTCCTGTTGTATTAAAGTATAATGGTATTGGTATTATACACTGTACATAAGAACGTAATGATGAAAAAGCACAGCAACAGTTCAACATTTTTTATACTTTATTTTTGTATATAAATGGGTAACTACTTTATACTACTTTAATTACGTGAATTTTGTTGAAAGCTGCAAAGTAGTTGGTTTGTTTGCATGCTTGTGTTGTAGTTGGTTAAAGTTGGTTAATGAATTCAACATGCAAGCGTTTTGTTTCAAAATGCCACCGAAATTTAGGCTGCAATGTATTGAAATATAAATTGATGGAGCTTTCCCAGAAATGTTCCCATTATTAAACATATTACATCATCCTTTTAAACAAAAAACCTACTTGCGAATCATATTTTAACAGCCTTTACAATTTTACCGAAGACCAATTTTTGAAGCGGGCATTTGACAGATGGTTTTCTCAAGCGGGAATTCAATCGAGATTTTGTGATAATGCAAATTGGTTTTATAATTACTTTTGTTGTCACTCGGGTAAAGGTTACAGTAAACTAATATTAATTGAGATTTGGAATGCTATACTCTCGTGCAAAATCATCTTGATTTACTGGAAGACATGTTTTTAGTTAAAGACGCTCGTTATGTTATTCTTTGCTCGACCTGACTGCCGGAAAGCAATTGTGTTCACTACAAAATCATTTTTATATTACGATTGGAAACTATAGCGAAGGCGGGTTACAATCAACCAAAATATAGCGGGAAAAAAACGTTGAAAAAAAGCTTTGATACGTATTCAAGTTCTTTCTAACATATCAATGAACATACCGTATTTAATTCTTAAATGCAGCTATGGAGGACCTAACGTGCTAAATATTGACTTTATTTTCGTTCTTTTAATTTCATAAGGCTTGGAATTAGTATATTGTGACTTTAAGGCCCTAAACAACAGGCAAAAATGTCGCGTAATACGCTAAATAGGTTGCACCTGGCTCCGATCCTAATTAAAAGTCCCGGCCGAAACTAGGTCAGCCCGACAGGCAGTCGACGGCTGGTCAGCGTGCACTAGGTCTCTTCCGGGGGATAACTATTGTTCGTCCGAAAGGGGCCCTTAAAGGGGCATACCCGCTCACTGGCAAAAATGTCGCGTAATACGCTAAATAGGTTGCACCTGGCTCCGATCCTAATTAAAAGTCCCGGCCGAAACTAGGTCAGCCCGACAGGCAGTCGACGGCTGGTCAGCGTGCACTAGGTCTCTTCCGGGGGATAACTCTTGTTCGTCCGAAAGGGGCCCTTAAAGGGGCATACCCGCTCACTGGGAAATGACGCATACGAGATGAAGGCTAAATAGGCTGCATGCACGGGACCGATCCTAATTAAAAGTCCCGGCCGAAACTAGTTCAGCCCGATGGGCAGTCGACGGTTGGTCAGCATGCACTAGGTCTCTTCCGGGGGATAACTCTTGTTCGTCCGAAAGGGGCCCTTAAAGGGGCATACCCGCTCACAGGCAAAAATGTCGCGTAATACGCTAAATAGGTTGCACCTGGCTCCGATCCTAATTAAAAGTCCCGGCCGAAACTAGGTCAGCCCGACAGGCAGTCGACGGCTGGTCAGCGTGCACTAGGTCTCTTCCGGGGGATAATTCTTGTTCGTCCGAAAGGGGCCCTTAAAGGGGCATACCCGCTCACTGGCAAAAATGTCGCGTAATACGCTAAATAGGTTGCACCTGGCTCCGATCCTAATTAAAAGTCCCGGCCGAAACTAGGTCAGCCCGACAGGCAGTCGACGGCTGGTCAGCGTGCACTAGGTCTCTTCCGGGGGATAACTCTTGTTCGTCCGAAAGGGGCCCTTAAAGGGGCATACCCGCTCACTGGGAAATGACGCATACGAGATGAAGGCTAAATAGGCTGCATGCACGGGGCCGATCCTAATTAAAAGTCCCGGCCGAAACTAGTTCAGCCCGATGGGCAGTCGACGGCTGGTCAGCGTGCACTAGGTCTCTTCAGGGGGATAACTCTTGTTCGTCCGAAAGGGTCCCTTAAAGGGGCATACCCGCTCACAGGCAAAAATGTCGCGTAATACGCTAAATAGGTTGCACCTGGCTCCGATCCTAATTAAAAGTCCCGGCCGAAACTAGGTCAGCCCGACAGGCAGTTGACGGCTGGTCAGCGTGCACTAGGTCTCTTCCGGGGGATAACTCTTGTTCGTCCGAAAGGGGCCCTTAAAGGGGCATACCCGCTCACTGGCAAAAATGTCGCGTAATACGCTAAATAGGTTGCACCTGGCTCCGATCCTAATTAAAAGTCCCGGCCGAAACTAGGTCAGCCCGACAGGCAGTCGACTGCTGGTCAGCGTGCACTAGGTCTCTTCCGGGGGATAACTCTTGTTCGTCCGAAAGGGGCCCTTAAAGGGGCATACCCGCTCACTGGGAAATGACGCATACGAGATGAAGGCTAAATAGGCTGCATGCACGGGGCCGATCCTAATTAAAAGTCCCGGCCGAAACTAGTTCAGCCCGATGGGCAGTCGACGGCTGGTCAGCGTGCACTAGGTCTCTTCCGGGGGATAACTCTTGTTCGTCCGAAAGGGGCCCTTAAAGGGGCATACCCGCTCACAGGCAAAAATGTCGCGTAATACGCTAAATAGGTTGCACCTGGCTCCGATCCTAATTAAAAGTCCCGGCCGAAACTAGGTCAGCCCGACAGGCAGTCGACGGCTGGTCAGCGTGCACTAGGTCTCTTCCGGGGGATAACTCTTGTTCGTCCGAAAGGGGCCCTTAAAGGGGCATACCCGCTCACTGGGAAATGACGCATACGAGATGAAGGCTAAATAGGCTGCATGCACGGGGCCGATCCTAATTAAAAGTCCCGGCCGAAACTAGTTCAGCCCGATGGGCAGTCGACGGCTGGTCAGCGTGCACTAGGTCTCTTCCGGGGGATAACTCTTGTTCGTCCGAAAGGGGCCCTTAAAGGGGCATACCCGCTCACAGGCAAAAATGTCGTGTAATACGCTAAATAGGTTGCACCTGGCTCCGATCCTAATTAAAAGTCCCGGCCGAAACTAGGTCAGCCCGACAGGCAGTCGACGGCTGGTCAGCGTGCACTAGGTCTCTTCCGGGGGATAACTCTTGTTTGTCCGAAAGGGGCCCTTAAAGGGGCATACCCGCTCACTGGGAAATGACGCATACGAGATGGAGGCTAAATAGGCTGCATGCACGGGGCCGATCCTAATTAAAAGTCCCGGCCGAAACTAGTTCAGCCCGATGGGCAGTCGACGACTGGTCAGCGTGCACTAGGTCTCTTCCGGGGGATAACTCTTGTTCGTTGTATGTTTCAACCTATGTATTAAATAGGCTAAATAGGCTGAACATGCTATTAAATAGGCTAAATAGGCTAATTAGGATGTACCGTATGTTTCAACATTTGTACTACACTTTCTAAATAGGCTGAAAAGGATGTTAAATAGGATAAATAGGCTAAATAAGATGTATGTTTCAAGCTATGGCTAAATAGGCTGAAAAGGCTGTTCAATAGGCTAAACAGAGTTAATACGATGTTTGTTTCAACCTATGTTCTAAACTTTCTAAATAGGCTGAAAAGGCTGTTAAATATGCTAAATAGGCTAAATAGCATGTATGTTTCAACATTTATACTAAATAGGCTAAATAGGCTGTTAAATAGGCTAAATCGGCTAAATAGGATGCATGTTTCAACCTATGTACTAAATAGGCTAAATATGCTAAATAGGCTGAAAATGCTGTTAACTATGTACGTTATAGGCTAAATAGGCTGAAAATGGTGTTAAATAGGCTAAATAGGCTAAATAGGATGTATGCTTCAACCTATGTACTAAATAGGCTAAAAAGGCTAAATAGGCTGAAAATGCTGTTAAATAGGCTAAATAGGCTAAATAGGATGTATGTTTCAACCTATATACTTAATAGTCTAAATAGGCTGAAAATGCTGTTAAATAGGCTAAACAGACTAAATATGCAAAATAGTATGTATGTTTCAACCTATATACTAAATAGGCTAAATGGACTGTTAAATAGGCTAATACGGCTTAATAGGATGCATGTTTCAACCTATGTACTAAATAGGCTAAATAGGGTAAATAGGTTGGAAATGCTGTTAACTATGTACTTAATAGGCTAAATAGGCTGAAAATGCTGTTAAATAGGCTAAATTTGCTAAATAGGATGTATGTTTCAACCTATGTACTAAATAGGCTAAATAGGCTAAATAGGCTGAAAAGGCTATTACATAGGCTAAATAGGCTAAAATAGGCTAAATAGGCTATATAGGCTGAAAATGCTGATAAATAGGCTAAATAGGCTACATAGGATGTATTTTTCAACCTATTTACTAAATAGGCTAAATAGGCTAAAATAGGCTAAAAATGCTGAATAGGCTGTTAAATTGGCTAAATAGGCTAAATAGGATGTTTGTGTCAACTAATGTACTAAATAGGCTAAATAGGCTGAAAAGGCTGTTAAATAGGCTTAATAGGCTAAAATCGGCTAAATAGGCTGAAAAAGCTGTTAAATAGGCTAAATAGGATGTATGTTTCAACC
>NC_068364.1:89947280-90107280 GCF_020536995.1 Dreissena polymorpha
GTACGAATTTTATTTGCAGTTCTGAAATCCGGAATGGCTAGCGACGCAACGCCGACGGTAAGATGGCTCTTTGATTTTTTATTATTGTGTTGCAATTTTAGTAAATGGTGATTCAAATACAGGTACTGTACATTGTCGTAATAATATATATGTTTCAGGAGGGCGTAGTTTCTGTAAAGGTATCAATGATGAAATTATGTTTTTGACAGCGGTGTTAATATAGCATTATGTAAAGGGAAGATCTAGCTTCATTTATGGATTGCTGAATAAGCGTGTGTACTACTGTGGCAACTCTTAAAGCCACACACCATGAACGGAAAGTAAATTTAAGTATAAATATTAAAGAAACATATTTTATCTATGCCAATTAGAATATATCTGGTGGTGAGAAGGTAGAAATCCGTCTTTTTGCGCTTTAACACTTAAAAATAATCGCGTTTGTCGAAAAGGACGTATACGTCTAGAAATCCTACTTTCGGTTTTAAAAGCGGTACCGTTTGAAAAATAATAAATTACTTGCTAACTAGGCTATAAATTTAATTTTATCTATGGCAATTAGAATATATCTGGTTCGTAAAAGGTTGATATCCGTCTTTTTTGCGCTTTAAAACTTAAAAATAATCGCGTTTGTCGAAATGGACGTAAACCGTATAGAAATCCTACTTTCGGTTTTAAAATTTAACAAAATAATACATTAATTGCTAACTAGGCTATAGATTTAATTGTATCTATGCCAATTACAATATATCTTGTGGTTACAAGGTACAAATCCGTCTTTTTTTGCGCTTTAAAACTTACAAATAATCGCGTTTGTCGAAATGGATGTATCCGTATAGCATAAAAAAAGAGTAAAATACTTGCTAACTTGGCTATATATTTAATGACAATTTTGCACACTTTCAAATTGCATCTATATGTATTGATTAACATGTATTTCATTTCAAAGTGTGTGGCTTTAAACGCGATGTCGTTTCAGCATGACACAGTACTAAAGTAACGATGGTTTCGAGTAAATGAGGTTTTCATACGTACATATTTAAAGTATAGGGTCATTTATCGGTAATACGGAGGAATTACCATGAATGATTATGCATCTTGTGTAAGAAACCATAATCAAGGTTACTTAATCAAACTATAAAAATCAGGAAAAAATAGTTGACGTGGTTGTTATGTCCGTTTTATTGGATATTCGTGTACCCATCCGCTTTCAGGCCGATATGAAGGATTTTGTTTCTCGTCAAATGTCACGAAAAAAGATAATAAAGTATGTGTGTCCGCTAAGAAACGTCTGCTGATTTTAATTCGCCCTTATTCAGACGTATTCTATCGCAATCCTCCCCAGCTTTTCGATTAAAAAATATGTCACAATTCAAGTTCAAAGCAAAAGCATGTTCATATTCATTTCACTACTTCGTAAACAATGGAAGAAGTTTAACTCAAGATTGTTTTACATGGTTGGTCAAAGGTCAAGGTCGCAATTCAATGTAAATATATCAAGATTGTTGCTATTCATGACTACCATTGGCCATGACGGTCATAGGTATTATTTGCGGATTATAAATATGAAAGTCAAGTCAAATGTCAAGGAGTTTTCAGATTTAAAGTGTCTAAACGACTATACGAATATAAGTATTATTGTACTTTCATATTAATATTCCCTATGACCAGATACAAATGTAAGTGGTGTAATTTACAACGCTCATCAATCGAAGGTCAATGTCACGATTTAAGGTCAAATCAAAATATTTTCGTTTCCGCTACATAACATATTACACAAAGACGATGCAACGCTGTGTAAATCCCCTGATTGTCGATTTGCCGGTTAAGTTCACAAGTCAATTCCAAAGGTCAACGCTCTTTTGTTTCCGCTCTATATTCCAAGAAAATTGTTTTTTGCATGTTTGTATTACCAATACGATTCTAAAATTATTATTATTATAACTATCATTATAATTATCATTATTATTATAGTTAGCTCATCTGAGCACAACCTATTGATGGTTAGCTTTTGTGATCTCCCTTTAGTCCGTCGTTTGTCGTAAGTCTTGCGCCACGCGTCGTTATCGTGTGTCGTCAATGTTTACATGGTTACTATAGAGGTGACAGTTATTGTTCAATCTTCGTACAACTTAGTTAGAACATTTGTCTTTATGAGATTTTGACCGAGTTTGAATCTGGAGCACATGACGCTAAACACTTTTTCATTAGGCCAATTAAAAATGTTGTAAACACTATAGAAGTTACATTTTAAAAAAATCAAAACTTCATGAAACTGGGCGACTTTGATGTGTTTTAATAATAATTCGGCTGAGTTTGAAAATGATATCGGTCTTTTATAAAACAAGTCGCCACGTATCAGGGCAGTTTTCCCTTAATGGCTAAAGTGGAACCTTGTTTAAAGTCTTGAAGAGGCATTTTTGATCCAATCTCAGAAAAAAATTCACAGAACAAATTAAATCTCGCCCGAGTTCTAAAATGGTTCAGGTTCGTTAAAAACGTGTCCGCCTGGGGGATGCATTTTCTTTTACAGCTGTATTGAAATGTTGTTTACCTTTAAGAGGTATTTTTTTTTAGCCAATCATCATGAATTTTGCTCAGAACAGTATTATTATCATTATTTTTATTTTCATTTTTCGGTTTCTTCTCAGTCTACTTCTTCTTCTTCTCATTGCTATTATTATTCGTATTATTATACTACATAGGCTTCCAATACCCTCGAGAAGCAGGCGATGGTACAGACGATAGCGGCCATAGAGCTGTATCATGCACAACGCGAGGTGGCCAACTATCTGGAGCTGGCCTATCTGAACCTGGCGGATCACCCTGATGTCGCCAGAGAGGTTCTCATCATCTATTTTGTTCACAAAAGCGAACAAACAACAACAACGTTTTCATGATTCTTTGGAAAATTGCAATATTTCTACGTATCACGGTATGTTTTATCCGTTTACGTCTTATTCTGATTAAATCGTCCACATGTTTATAATTTTTGACTGACAGGTTCGGATGACGGCACATGAGGCGCGGTCACAGCACCTGCTGACGTCGGGCTTGATGAAAAAGCTCACAGTGACTGCTGGTCACATAATCAAGACCATGATTCCGATGATTTTAGACGCCGTAGATTTACAGGCATGTTACACAAATGGTTTGCATGTTTGATGAAATCATATAATCCGTTGCTTTTGTAGTTTTCTTTTGTAGTTTATGTTTATCGTAAAGTAAGTGTTTAATTTACATCGTATAAATTTACATTAAGAAATAAAACTTTTTATTGCTAGCACGATTCAACCAATTTCCTTGCGTAACTGCGCAATATAGTATACAATATAATGGATGCACATTTTCAGAACTCATTATTTGCCCACATAAAGTCACATATAAATAACTATCTCACTTCTTGAGTTCGCCACAAGCCTTCAACTCACTCTGGTTAATACGCTTCACCCACAAAGAACCACCCAGAACAGAAAAACGGGCAAGTACACATTCTGATCGATTTCTTTCTGGCACCTCAACGGTTCAAGTTCAGCATCAGCAATTAAAAAACAAGAATGTGTACTGTTGCAGATCATCAAGCTGAAGTTAAAGAACAAACTCATCACCATGAACCACAAATTTTATTTTAATTGAAGAAATTAACTGCGATAGCAGAGGCATTTCAAACACAGATGGATGATAAGATTGAAGTCTTGAACATCCTCAACAATTAAATCGACATCATCACAAACCACACCAAGGAAGTCCTGCTGTCGTCAGACAAAGAAGTCCGCGGAAGAAATATGTTTAAGAACAAGCCATTGGTGACGAGCGAGATCATGGACCTATGAGACAAAAGCAGGGAGAAGTATTCCAGCTAGGACTCTAGGTCACAGTACCAGAAGATTAACAAGGAGGACGAAGATGAAAGAAACCAAAAAGGTGTAAGGAGTAATGTAACAACATTGACAAACAGTAACCACAGGCAGCAGTAAGGCAGCCTACAGTTCCCTAAAGACCCTTTGCGAAAACCAGTAAGCCCAAATGTAGTGTTATATTAGACGCTTACGGGAACATCCAGACCGAGAATGTCGCATTTCTGAAAAGGTGGACTGAATACTGCTGCGACTTTTATAACTACCCGCATCGACCCGGCCCCAGTCTTATTTAGTACAATTCTAGAACAGAAGCGGATAATGAAAGTCTGAAGATTATAATTGATGAGGCGGGAGGCAGTGCACAGTCTGACAGAAAATAAATCTCCGGGTTGGACAATGTCCGTTCTGAGCTGTTTAAGAAAGGAGAAGAGATAATGCCTACACTTTGCCAAAATATCTGGGAGGAGAAGTGACCCAAAGCGTAGGACAAGTCTCTAGTTATTCTGCTACCGAAACAAGCAATCTTTGGTTGTGCAAGAACTACCGCACCATAACCCTAAAACGCAAAGTGCGCTCCACAAGGTCATGCTATATATCATCCCCGACCGAAGGAACCATAAGCCCGAGGTGAAGCTGGCAGAAAACAGGCTGGATTCTGAGCAGGGTGAAGCACAGTTGTACAGACCTTCAACTGCAGAGTCATCCACTGAGAAACGACTAAGAATTGCCATGGTAACCGCAGCGATGGCAGACTGATCAAGCTGTTGAAAAGCATCTTTATCAGCTTACCCACTCGCAGGCTCTAAAAGTCCCTCATAGTCTCCATCCTACTCTATGGCTGCGAGACCTGAACGCTTTACAGGGTCACAGGCCGAAGGATTCATGCCTGTGAGCATAAGTGTTTCTGAAGACTGCTCAGCATCGCCTTCATTTATCACAAGACCAACGAGTACGTCAGAACCGCGACAGCTGCATTGGTTGGCTCTCAAGAATCCCTCTTGACGCTAGTTTAAAGACGATAGCTGGCTTGGTTTAAACACGTCACCAGGTACGACTCACTGTGAAAGACTGTGCTTCAGGGATCGCTAGATAGAGGTCATCAGAGGATCTATGATGATGATGATGATGATGATGTTGTTGATGATGATGATGATGATGAAGATGATGATGATGATGATGATGATATAACTATAGACTCTGAGGAACTTGTTTTCTTTTTCAGGATCGAGATATCATTATTGACGCATTTGGTCAGATTATCCAAAATGCTGAGTCCATGAAGAAGGAATCAGAAGACACGAGGTCGAGGTATGCATCTCTGAGAGAGAAAAACTGAAAAAGCGATTAAAGCAAGATAGTTGGGGCTTATTTATCATTAGTTTAAAGTATTTGAAATTATTGTTCTGGCTTGTCGATGAAATTAAGAGAAAAGCGGACACTGGACCGCACTGGATGTTATTTTGTCCCTTGGAAGGAAACAACATGCTTAAACCAATGAAAATACATATCGATGCTTAATTATAGAAATGGCCGCTATTCAACGCTTCATATAACATCAACATTAAAGTGAGCATATTGATAGCAGTGATAATTACTAAAACAGTGGGGGTTCATTAACATAAGTGTGTATATTTGCAGCTACCTAACTCTCCAAACAGAGGTACAAAGGAATATGGCATCCGTTAATGACAGAAACAAACATGTCGTCAAAGAAAGCGAGCGGCTCAAGCTAGAAATGGAACGACAAGAACAGATGGCCAGGGCTGCATCACTGGCTCAGAAAGAACTTGAAGAAGAAAAGAAAAGGATGGAAGAAGACTTAGAAACCTTGAAAGGACAGAGAGATCGAATGTTTCAAGTTGCAGGTAGGAAGTGCAATATAATGTGCAATAAAATAAGCATGTTATGGAGTTTGAGTAAGTGATGCGTTTTAGAGATGACGAAATTTTTATAATATTAAAAAAATGTCCGAACATTTATTAGCTCAGACTGTTTAAAAGTGTTAACCAATCTGTCTTGTGTTATATATATTTTTATCGATTTCTATACGCCGTACATTTGTGTTAATTTGTCAAACACTGTCAGAGGGTGCAGGTCGCGATATGTCAGTGGATGACGACACAACTTTTCTGGGCGACAGCATTCGCCCAAGCGCTGCAATGGGCGGTGGCTTCGGAGTCGTGTTAGAGGTTGTCGGGAAGGCAGTAAACTTTTTCACTAGCATGTTTAAAGGAGACAAGAAGAAAGACAGGGTAAGTAATATATATCCTGTGTCATTTTAAATAAATGAATGTTGATGTGTTTTAAATATGAATACAGGAGTAGTTAAGGTATTCAGGCTGAATACACGCGGATCCGAAGTGCCACTACAATTAAAAATTTTAGGACAGCAATGACGGCTAACGCTTGACTAAGACTTCGTTATTTTTTGTAAAACGTTTAAAAGTTTGTACTGCAGTTCATAGAAATATCAACCGATGGTGCGTGCATTGGGTCTATCTACTGCATCCACTCTATTCTAACTTATGGTTCGAATATAAGACAATGAAACACATGTCAATATCTATTGCAAACTTTGTTTGGCTGAACGTGGCCTTAGTAAAACACGTAAAACCATATGTGCAAATGTTAAGTTTCGCATAATTGTAATATACTAATTTGGTGATTTTCTTAACGTTTGGCCGTCTGCGAACGCTGATGACCTCAAAAATGGTGTGCCACCTAATGAGTGAAATAATTTTTTTCCAGAAAGTGTTTTGTTTATATTTTAAGTACAAAGAGCTAATGAAGGGATACCAAGCGGCAGAAGACAACGTGCACAGGGCACAGCAAGAACGCCGTGGTGTCGTAGAACGTATGCATGCGCAAAGGAAAGAAGCGCATCAGCGTCTGGCAAAAATGAAAGAAATCAGCATGCATCATGGTATAAGGGGTTGTTGTATTTACAAGTAACGTAATTTATGTACTTTTATTTATTTTTAGAAAACTTTCCCGAGCTGATTTAGTGTACGTTTCTTATTAAGTAAACTATCCATCGTTGAGAACAATACAAAAGGTAAGTCGGTCAAGAGATTGGGATTTATCGCCTAACTCGAAGGGCTGTTATGCCAGTATGCTCTCAAAATATGTTTTGAACAAATGTTTACCCGGATATATTAAAATTATGTAAACATATTGCAAATGTATTGGCTGGTAATTCATTTTTGTATGTTTAAGTGTTATTAGTATGGTAACATAAAAAGTTAGTAAACAGCTACGTTATTGTATAATTTCATTATTTCAGCTGGTCTTGGAAATGTCGAAAGTCTCAGGGAGGCCTCGCTACATCTCGGGGACGTTGACCGTCAGTTCACGAGGATCATTCAGTTCTGGGAGAACATGGCTGCTACCCTTAAGTACTTGAAAGAGGATGTAAGGTCCGGGGAAGTTTACTTGAAGAAAATTGAAGACGAGAGATACTCACAACGGTTCAAAAATTCCATCAGTAGGGCCGAAAAGGTATTTCTTGTTGTCATGTTCTTTGAAAATAGCAATATGAAAACTGAGCCTGAAAACCCTTTATGGGCGTGTTTATGTGTTAGACAATATGTATCGTATTTATTTGTATCTGATGCAGTGACATTCGAAAACTAATATTTTTCATGATGTTTAATTTAATTTAACAAATAAGAAAACGAAACATTCAAAACTTTTATGTACGTTTTTATTTGTTAGACACTATTTATCTTTCTTACATGTATCGTATTTACTGACAATTCCAATTATTTGTTCCAAAATGTTTATTTTATTTGAACAAATATGGAGGTTATCATATGATTATTACATGATAATGTGGACATATTATTATCACAGGACTGGCAGTTCTTTGGCAAGATATGCAGCGACTACGTCCAGGAAAGTGACACTGAAATCATGCACTTGTACAACTTCCTGTCATCGCCTATCGATCACATGTCTAATGCCGACAGAACAGCGAGGCAGACGGCTCTGATATGCTCTATAGAGGCGGACATCGACTCGGCGTTTGGGGAGGAACATTAACGTTATTTTCTTACCGTTGACCTATCGATTGTTTTGAAAATTGTTTGCTTATTTAAAAAAAACAATTGGTAATCATGATCGTACATGAACACTTTTCATTATCTGTTTAGTAGTATCGAATGTTTTTATTTCGTTGTTATATAAGGTTTAAGTGTGGTGATTATGATGTCAAACATGCCATATCATTATTTTTTTTAGTTGGTCGCATAGCGACCAGCTAATGTTGTTACTCAAAATTTCAAGTCGGTTAGGCTTATCTACGGAGAGCCTACTACCTGCCACATCCGCGCGAGAAAGAGTTGTATAATTTATTCAACAGGTTTGAGTTCTCCAACTATATTCATTCACAAATGGAAACATTATATGAATATCGTATTAAATGTAATAGTTTCGAACGGAGCTTATACAGAAAAGAATCGATAAACAATGATTGTATTACACATGTCGCGGAAGAGATAGTTTATGAATGAATATTAAAAAAGTCCACTTTCTGCTGCGTCTTCATGACGTAGTAATTTTGCTCAGCCCATTCATAATCTGATGCTATTAATAGATGCGGCTGCTGATAAATAAGGGTGGGTCCAATTGCACGGGTGATAACAACGCAATAGTATAAGGTTACGCTTATTAATCTGAGGCTATTTAGAGATTCGGGAAAACAACGCAATTGTATAAGGTTACGCTTGTTTATATTCTCAATTTATAAAACGTTGAACATGAGTTGAACAATAACATCAGGGATACGATAGACAACAACAAAAATGCTTCATAAACGCTAAAATCGAATATAACAAACAATTAAATATAACACGAATGATCTGTTTCGTAACTTCGTTCATGCTTCTACAGCGGGGATTTCTGGGATCTTTTTGTTCTCAACAGATAGCGGCGATCTTTTGTATTTACGGGTGCTAACAACGCAATAGTAGAAGGTTAAGCTTGTTTATATTCACACTTCTCAATTTATAAAACGTTGGACATGAGTTCACCAATTACTACAGGTAAACTATAGACAACCTCAAAAATGCTTTATAATCGCTAAAACCGAAAACGACTAAATAGAACAAGAAATATCTTTGTAAAATGTAGTCGGCGTAAACGCTGACTTTGAAATAAAGTTTGCAATTTACTTTTCTAAATAAATAAATAAAATGAAAACAAAAGTTAACTATTGTGGTTTTTGTCACTTATAAGTTGCATATTCACCGCACGAAATGTGTGTTGTCAGTGTCAAACCACACATTAGTGTAAGAAGATAAAAACTATACTACGGGAGTGCAAATCATATGTGTCTTCACATGCCTTATTATGAGTATATTTCTTCACTATCGAAATATATCGTATGTTAATGTTTGATTTAAACGCAGTTTTTTTCGACACATTTAAATCACACTTTCATAGCCGCGTCATGCGAAAATGGGTCTTATGCGTTTTGACCAGCGTTTCTTAAACTCAACATGTGCATTTGCGCAGTCTGGTCAGAGGCTATGCTGTTCGCTATAAAATCACTCAATATGTTATGGTCTCATTATTATCTCCTGACCAGACTGAGAGATGAGCAGACTGAGTGGGCTATATATATATATATATATATATATATATATATATATATATATATATATATATATATATATATATATATATATATATGTTGGGCGCATATGGAATGAGACCCACTTTCGCATGACGAGGGTCATTAAAAATCTCATTGCGAATTGTAAATGGCACATTTTAGCACAATGCTTTTCGATACAAAATTGAATTCAAAATAGCAAACTTGTAAATAAGGGCAGCCTATCCAGGCGTTCAGGAACGATTTCCAGACGTGCTGAAGGAGTACGGCAAACATTGTGGTTGGATAATTAAACGATTTTCTTATCGTGACACGATACTATTTTGGTAATGATTGTTTTCTCATCTTGAAAGCAAAACTGAAATTCTGCAAAATATATTTTAACGCGTAATTGTAACTGGGCCACAATTTGTGTCGTTTGAACATGCAGAGTGTAGTCCGGAATTCCTTTCACTGAACAGTGCTACATCCTTTGCGCTGAGCACAGACACAGTGATGTAGCCAAAGTTCAGAGGTTTTATCTCGAATCAGCCCATGAAATATTCGAAAATATTCATGCGTGTCTGCTGGCGTTATGTAAAAGTCATTAAGATAAAAGCTGAGTAAAACAGCTATGTCGAAAAAGCGCATGAGTGCTCTATACCTATGTTAAGGTAAGAGTTGTTGACACCATGTGAACTGCCGTGTGAACTGCCGTGTGAACTGCTAGGGTTACAATTAATGCATAAACAACAATGTACGGGTCAACAGAGCTGTCTAGATGACTACCTAATTCGCGAGTAAAAAGTATTTCTCGCATATTTATTATTTATTTATTTTCATCAATGATCTTCTTGTATATTTTGAATTTGTATATGGTGTCAAAAATCTAAAGTTTTGTAAAGTGAATTTTCATCATTAAATTATATGTTTAGTGAGATAGGTATTCGATATTCCAACAATATTCATTTAATATGATGGTGAATGCAAATTGTCTTTATATTCAGTTCTCACTGCCATTTTCATCATACTTTCTATGCTTTCAGAACGTCCAAAAAAAGCCATATTGTTTTTATTTTGTCTACGTTATCTCTATGAAATAAACAGGATGATAAAAAGTGCACACAAAGCTCGACCCGTGCGTTATGACACACTCTTCATAAATGTGAATGGCGTGTGTTCATTTCAAACTTGCGATTAATTTTGAAAAATGAATTGCGTCTTAAATTATGCAATAGCGAACAACTTCAGTACCTTCAGCGCTTTGATTTATAAATGTCAGTGTCATTCAAGACACGAGTGCGTTCTCCGCTGTCACTGTACTAGATGATTCACAGAATAAGTAACAAATATTGCAATATTACTATGACATGCTGAATTATTATAGAACAGTCATAACGTTTTATTCATGTTTTATGACCGATTGAATGAACTATGCTTTAAAATATTTTTTTACTATAATACAACATGTATCTTGTTGTGATTGTCCATGTTTCGTTGGGGTTTAGAAAGAAGAACGCAGTGCAACACATTAATACAAAACACATGTGTAAAAAACAAACACAATAACAAACTAATTGTGGCCTAAGGGCCTTTATGGGTTGGTCGGTTACCGGAACTTGAATAGTAGGTAGTGGGCCGGGTTTCATCTGGAGTATTTCCTGACCGACTTCCTAACTGGCCAACATAATACATTTGACGCACATTTTCTGTTGCCGAAGTTCCAAAACTAAATACCTATTTTCGAGAAAATTTGGTTGTGGTTACCGTATTTATTCAGTAGGTGAATGGTCGCATACGTTAAGTTTTTGGATTGAGTATCATGCTTCAGATAAATAAAAACTCACGCGGGAGAAATACACATTTTTGCGTGTTGAGCAATTCGAAACATTAATAAAACGTTGTGTGTAAAAGTAATATAAATAAATAGCATCATCTTATTGAGAGTGATTTTAAACACCCTATTCTGTGATTATTAAGAATAATGTGTGCATGTTATGTTTTTATTGAAAACATTTAAAAGTGTATTTTCATTAAGCAATAACATGTTTACAAAATAACAATTATATGAATCCATTGTTCCGGCCCTCTTAATAAATTCATCAATATTTGAAGAAAAGATTTTACAACATGTTTTATATGTCGTTATTATTAGACATAACAACACAAACTGTATTTAAATCGGCTCTTTTGACAAGCTTCTTTCTACCCGTAGTAATTTGTATCATTTACAATGTTTCCCATCGAACCGAACCTTCTGATTTTTGCTAAGGTTTGTTACTATGCGCATTTGCATATTGTATAAACAGTTTCTGACTGGAAATACGAAACTTCAGCTCATGTTGTTCATCGACTTTTAGCACATTGGTTAAACCCACTAATAAATGTTGTTTATAACAAATCTAAACAAAGACTTATAGCACATTGGTTAAACCCATTAGTAAACCCTAAACACTCGCACTCAATTATGTTTAATGTGATTTAAACAAGAATTCCGCGGTTGGAAACACATGCCCCCTAATCAGGGCTTTGAACTAGTGAACCCAATTTCAATAGGGGTCATCTAATCTCCAAGGCCAATGCACATGTGAAGTATCAAGCCAATCGGTCAATTCGTCGACGAGTAATTGATGGGAAAGAATTTTCACACTTACTGTGACAGTGTCGTTGACCATTGACCTAGTGACCTCAATTTCAATAGTGGTCATCTACTGTCCAAGGCCAACGCACATGGGAAGTATCAAGCAAATCAGTCAATTTGTTGACGAGTTATTGATCGGAAACGAACTTGTCTACCGACAGACAGACATACTGACCGACACCCAGCAAAACAATGTCTGTAGTAAATATGACCTAGTTTTCAATGTAAACCGGAAATCATGAGAATGATCATCGTTAAAGTAATGTATAAACAGCAAATACATTAAAACGTCTAAAATTGAAAAGCATCATCTGTATCGTACTTCATCAGTTTTTTTTTCAAAAGGACTCGTTTAATTTACTGAACGATGGTTTGAACCCGTAACAAAATATGCAGTATTTCATTAAAAATATTATCTATACGATAGTTATAGCTATAGTAATGAATATCTGTGATCTATTTTTTCATTAATATCTGGAATCAATTTTCAATACAGTCTACAATCGTCAATTTCATCCACGGAACGTATTATTGACCACAATAATTATTGTTAACACAATAACTTAATTGTTTGCTTTTGTGAAAAAACGGCTTCCAACCCAAACTCTCAATTACTATCCATTTGCACCTTAATTTTCAATATCTGCAATCGCGGTTGCTTTTAAGATTTGTTTTAATAATTTGGATTTAACGTGTATACAAGGTGTTGAACACATTAAATGGCACGATGTCGTTTCCTGATTTAAGTTGTTAATTCTGCATTAGGTAGTTAATATATTCCTGCTTATACTTGTAATGCCCGCACAGAAACACAAACCTTCAACGTGATTCAACCTTACCGGACAAACATTAACATTGTACATGCAGCTTAATACTGCGTTAACAATTGATCACTTTTTGGAAAACAATGCATGTCAACTTTATTGAAAGAATTACATTGCAAATAATATTGAGTAAAGCAAATAAAGTAAATTCGGTCCTTGATGTAATCGTAATCATATAACTTTAATTAATATAATCATTCCTGCCAGTGTCTGATTAATAGATGCGAGCTATTGCATCGTTATCAACGGCAATCCCGAATGTCACTTAATTATTTAGTAAATTATTTGACTGTTATGCGAATTGCAACGTATGAACCTATAAAACATTAATTTATTTCCGAAACACAAGTGAAATTCGCAAGCTTTCAGTTTAAATATGGATTACTGTTTTATAAAAACTTTTCACAATGTTCATGCTTTTTTAACCTTAATATACTATATTAATATATTTCAACAATGCCGTTTAAGAAATAAAACGTAATAAATGTATTAAAACATTGTAAAAATATACACATAATGGTATTTGTTTTAAATTTGGTGTTTGAATGTGTATGACAATAAAATTATTTGTTCATGATGTTAATCACGATACAATACGCCAATGAAAATAAAACGTAACAGAAAAGATTAGTTAATGAGCAATTTTTGTGGCGCTTGATTTCTGCGATTCGCCCCATAGGTAACATAATATACGTATACCGAAGAATGTAGTCCGTTACTGCAACCAACCACTTTGCATCCAGATTCTGCATTCATAAACAAAATAGCTCCGATGAGCGCGTTCCATCCATGGCAACGTCTTTTCACTGTGGCATCAGCACCCGAGTAACACGCAGTCCTCATGGACGATGTATACAGCGACGACAAATCGGTTCAATAGTGAACTATCTACACTTAACCGATACAGCGCATGTATGTGCTTTCGTTAAAAGAAATAAACTGCGTTCGCGATATGGGCGACACAATTTAATTACCACGCGCTACACTTTTTTACTGTCAAAGAAAACATCTCAATGTTCTGTGCGCTACAAACTGTTTATATGACAATTCGCTAGTGCCTATCATGCCAGTTTTGAACGTTTTCCTTACACACGAAATATATGTTGTGGTTGTCACTTTCACAGCAGTTAATTAATTTGTGTTAATGTTTTCCAAGTAATCAAAACAATCTCTTATATGTCCGTCATTTATTTTTTGTTCCCATAAAGTCGCTATATGACCTTCACTGTGTCTGTGTGACTTTAAATCCAGCAAATAATTTACGTGAATATATATATATATAAATATATATATATATATATATATATATATATATATATATATATATATATATTGAATCTACATGAAGTATTGAAATCCTATGACAACGTTTGTCTTCACAAAATCTCGGATACATATAACACTAAGTGTAAAAACCTAGGTCACCAGGTCAAATGATGATAATCAACATTTTATTCACAAACGTTTTGCAGTTGTTAATTGGCACGTACGACAAAGACTTGTTTTAAAAAGCAGCATTTACTTTTAACACCAATAGCCAAATCATATATTATGTTGACAGCCTGTTAACCTTCCTTAATTCCATCTTTTTTATTCAACAAAGGTGATTCGTTGGCATCACGGTGTATAGTGTTTTCACGACCACAAAATATGAGCAAAATCGCGCCACCAGTACTTGCAGTACTTTGATATGTTTAATTTTTTATATTACGTACACAGCAATGGTAAGACAAAAAGACAAAATAGTATAATCTTACTATTTTGAAACCATATTGAAAGCATAACGTTTAAAAATAAGTTTACTTCAAAATATGTATATGTTAACAAGTCAAATACTCACATAGCGACTGAAACATTTAAAGGAAACATTTTCTATGGTTGCTGTGCAGTTTAAATGTAATAAGTAAGGGAGACATTGTTAGATTTTACGTGACATAATAATCGTGTGTAGTTTGAAACGTTGAATACATTGCTTTATCTTCCACGAGGCGTTGAAAGTAGACTGCTCATAGACCTGCAGGAATTTTTCATATGCTGTTGTGCTAATTATATCCTCCTGACTCAGAGTGTCCATCCGCCGACAGCCGACCGCAACTTCCTCTGCCTGGCTATTCTTTCATCGATTGACATTTGGTTGAAAGAAGACGATAGAAAGTCATACAGATTGAGAATATCCGTGTCATTGTCACGTACGTGATCGTTACAGATCTTTTCGAAGGTCTTCCAGTCCTGAAATCACAAGAGTGAAATTAGCATCTATCTTCATGTCATTGAACCTGATGATGGAATAGGCTACATTGTTTCTACGATTAAAACGTTTGTTCTATCTGAAAGCTTTTTTGAAATGTTCAAACCATGCTTAAGGGTCACATAAGCATGAGGTCAATGTATGCCTTCTTGATCTTTCTTTTTTTCCGGCTTCTGACATCATGGTTGTCAATTGTTTTTATGTGCCATTTTTAATTGAACCAGGTCTTCGACAATTGATTACCAAGGTTAGGTTTTGAGCCAGAATTGTTCTTATAAATTTTCAGATTACAAATACAAAAGAATTTGCAATTTTTAGATGCATATCCAGCTCTCACCTGACTGTTGAACAACAACATGGTTTTCATGTTGTCAATATCTGTCTGCGCATGTATATTTGATTGAGATCGTTTTTATACGGGTGTTTGATTTGTGATAAATGGTTAATTTGAGGCTCGGCTAGCCCTAAAAACTTTATTTTTGCTAGTATATCCTATTAGATAATGTTTGGAATAATTGCATTTGGATTATTTGTAATTGTTTAAATAAATTGTCAACCCTATTCCGACTTATGGATCGAAAAAACACGGTATAGAATTTTCAGAATTGTTTTAAACGAAGTCCAATTCAAAATTGCAACTATTTACATGGCGTACATAACTATGTAACTAAGAGTGTTGTAATGGGATAGTTTGGAAGATTACGTATAGAACATCATGTAAGTTCATACAATACTTTAATGACAGAAGATCGATATCTTAGACATTGATATGTACTGTAAAAACGACAAAATTGTATAGAAAGGATTAACAAGAGATATCTTGAAACCGTTTTTTGTACAGCTATGGATTTGGCGACGCTTGGCTTTGTAAAGACAAAAGGAAATATAGAATACTTGTAATCTCATTTAAAAAACAATTGATTGATTGTAACACATAACTGGCTAGAAACCTTAAAGGGATCTTTTCACGGTTTGGTAAATTGACAAAATTGAAAAAAGTTGTTTCAGATTAGCAAATTTTCGTTTTAGTTATGATATTTGTGAGGAAACAGTATTACTGAACATTTACCATAGTGCCATTATATGTATCTTTTGACGATTTGAAAACCTAAAAATTATAAAGCGTTGCAACGCGAAACGATTGAATAATTTGGAGAGTTCTGTTGTTGTCGTTTAAATTAACGAAACTACGAAGATTGCTTATTTAAGGTATAAAATACTTGAAATTGTTAACCAGGCGGAATAGCCGAGCGGGCTAATGCGTTTTTACTTCAGATTAACTCCAGGACTCCGGGGGTCACTGGTTATGCTTAACAAAATGAAATTGCTATCTATTAATATTTCCTTTTACATTCAAACGTCATTTTCTAGATTTCGTTTTTCTAGTGGTAACTTGGCCATTAAAACAGGTCAAAATTTTAATATTACATATAATGTCGTTACTGCACTAATAACTGTATTTAGTCTCTGCACTAAACTATGAAAAATTTTGTAGGTACCAACAAAGCCGATCCATTTACTTCTGTAATGGTTGTTTAGTTGAAAGAATTCAAATGTGTTAGCTAAGCGCGTACCCCGTGCTTAGTACCTTTTTAAAAATTCTGCTCATTTCGGGATACGCCTATTTTATTGACCATTTAGGGAGACACATGTATATAACGGTGGGTCGCAAGCGTTCTTTAGATAATCCCACAAGACAACAAGTTCTGGTTCTTAGTTTCAGGAAGAATGACACTCATCTTCAATACCGTAATCATTACAGTAACTGAATACTATGTACAATTGAGAGCATATAAATAAGCCTCAGGATTTCGATGCAATCGAGTTTAAATAAATATGTTTATACAAAGGGTATAGGATAAAGTAGTGTGCCTCTAAGTGGAAGTAATGACAATAATCATGAAATTTATTGCACACATACTTTAATGCAACTCGATAAACATTATGTATTTTACCGATTCGACATTTTTGACAGCTTTCCTAAATTCTTGTCTTCTTTGCTCGACTTTAATTTTATTCAGCTGCAACGTCGCCGGCATATTATCTTGTAGAAGCGAGAAAGTTTGAGACATGTCCTTCCAGAACTGAATGATTCTCGTAATCGGACGTTCTAAATCATCGAGGCACTGTACGGCTTCACGGAAACCTTGAACCTTTCCAAGACTAGCTGGAAATGCGGAACAAAATATACACACACAGATGCTATTTGAATATACCTGTATTGCTTTGCTTGTCGTTTATATGAAAATACGATTGAATGGAAAATCTAATAAGGTAATATCTTCATTGAATGTTTTTCTGTATGTTATGCATGCAACGATTTATAAGCTCACCCGTAAACATATGACAACATTTGCCCATGAGCATCAATAAGGCATCATTTATAGCCAAATATTCATAAAACTTTTTTTTTTAAGAACATTTGTCCACATGGTTTCTAGGCCGAATACGAAACTGGATCAGGTGGTAGCAAAAACTTGTTCACATGAAAGAAAAATAAACCTGTGAACTCTCGACATGAGATTTGTAAAATATCAATATTCATGAAACTTCGTCAACATGGCATCCATATTTTGATTATCTAGAAAATCTTTCTTTAGAATAAGATGCAGATTGAATACGAAAACGGTAGATTAAACGTGTGTTGTTTTTGTGCATTCGTGAATACGTTTTTCCAAAAATAAAGGAGTAAAAAAACTATTATGGTTTAAACTCGAATACGGCTTTTGATTGTGTATTCTTTCTTAGCATATGTGATAGTGTAATTGTATTCTTCATCAACAATAAAAGCAAAGTAAACATTTATCCCAAAATTAAAGATAATCACAAATTTCAAGTTTCTTGGTTTTCAACCATTATTCTTAAATATTTCATTTCATATTTCACTGTAATATTTTTTTATGTTGTTGAAAATTGGGACTCGATATTTTAAAACATTGTGAAATTATTTTTAGCAAATGCAAACACATCGAGACTTGAATACTACTCTCAACAAATGCCCACGTCACACCCATGAACAAATTAAAATTGACCTATTTTTGCTTTACCTGCTTATAACATGCTTGTAAGCGATATGAAATCAAGTAGAAAAAGAAGATGGTTTTCGTCAGAGTGTATTTCATAAATTTTCGTATAAGGCATCATATACAAATGTTTTTTTTATGAGTTCCGATGGTTAACAGAGAAATATGAGTACATTAAAATCACAGTGAAAAAGAACAGTGAAAATTATCGAAAATTTTTCATTGTTTTACCGGAACTAGTTTTATATATCATTTGTTTTCCCATTCTGACCACCAATTGTATCAAGGGCGACTAGTCTGAATTGAATGTTTATATAAAACATACGGCTTAGCTTCCCTTAAACAAACATAATATAACATTTCGGGGCGCCCAACGGGAAATTATAGTGTACGGAATGGCAAAAAGGCAAAAACAATCATTGGTAAGCATACAATAAAAATAAAATGAGTTGGATTTGGTGGAAAATCGAGTAAAGTTAACCTGTGATCATATAAAAATATATTTTCACTCGTCGCTGCACCACTCGTGAAATTATCATTTTATATGATAACTCGTGAATTATAATCGACATTTCACAAAATCCAAAACTATCCTTTATTTCTTTATTTTGGGTGTAAAAGAAGAGACCGATTATCCATTAACATGCAAACATACATTTATTTATATTTAAGTAGGTCGATTGTCACTATTGTTCTCAGTAACCATCACTTGTTGTGTGACCCAATGAAATGTATAATATATTATAAGCGCTTGTTGTTATCAAGTTATAAAATTATAAATAATTCATAATTGTTTTTAAATTTAGATACTGCGGAATATCCATAACAAAGTCTGAAAAATTGTGTTGCGGGTTGTTTTTCATGAACACTAGCTTAACGAATTGATATTTCAAGGTTTTCAGCTCCTCTTTATAGTGAATAAGTTATTGGTAAAAAACATGCAATAATATCCATAGATCGCTCAAATGTCATGCTGATACCTCCCTTTAAATTTATGTTAATTTTGCTGATCAAGCTCAGCCTGTGACCTATGGTATAAGACCACGTACCATATAATATTATATGTAAAGTATATAATTTGGTCAGTTTCGACCACAATGGCAGCAGTTTTTAAAGGAGGACATTCATATGATGCAACAATCCCAATATATCCTTTGTTTAACTTTGTTTAACGTACTTTAAATGATTCAACTCTAAAATCGGCTATATCTTCTCTAAAGCAACTGGGCAAAAAAACCTGTAATATTTGCATGTTACATCGCACATTGGCCATCTGTTGTGTTTGAAGGAATCATTCCGCGTTGATCAAATTTGGCCACCCGGAGCTGTTTCTTCGAAAACAAATTGACCTTAATTTCCAATTTACTCTATTTTTTTCTGTAAAATCACCATGCCCACAACTTTAATAGGTATTATGAGAGAAACGATTGTTGTCCTCTACAAAGTATGTTCAAATAATGCTTAATGGTTCAACACTGACCGCGATCCAGATTGTTAATATATACTGTATAATCTGTTTAACGGTTAAAACAGTTTATGCACATGAACTAGCTGTTAAATAATAAGCATGTTAAATTGTATTGTACTAATATAGTAGAGTAGCCCTTTGCCAAGTTTGTTTCATTCATATCTCTGTGATTATAATTGCCAATACGAAACTGATGAAATTGTTTATAAAGACTTTACAAGCAAAATACCTACACACTCTTGCTTTTAGATTGCAGTATTGGTATGTAGAATTGTATAAATTCAGTTTTCTTTTGCAAATTGTGTTCAAATATGCACCTGACCTAAAACTGCATCAGCCAGGGAATCTTTTGGTTTAAATACCCTTTAATAGCATAAAAACCATTACATAATCGATGTAGACAAATCTTGGTCACCTTGTTTTGTATTGAGAAGAATCTTGGAAAGAATGAGATAATATAAAGGGATCTAGATGTTGAGTCAATACAAAGTCCGAACAGGATCCGAAATAAGCATACAATTAGTCGTCAAATCTACATTAAGAAAAAGCTCTGAATTTTTAAGGCAGTTTTCCCCATTTATCTAAGAGTAAAGACCCAATAATGTTTAAGCCGTCGTAATATTTCTTTTAAATTAGAAAACAATGAAGGAATATATTAACTGTTAATTTATAATACAAATATTAAAAACACCTTTGTTAAACTCTTTAAATATGCCACGTAAGCATTGTTATTTCTTGATTAAATAAATATAACATAGGCGTTTGTCTATGGTACGTGCTGTTCAGATGTATTAGTGTTTGGGAAATATACAATTGTGAATACCTTCGGCGACTGTACCCGTATTTTGCAGTTGGATCTGTTTTGATACTTCATTGACACCAACGATATTTTCCAGAATTTTACGTTGAAGTTCACGGAATCTGCATAAATACACAAATTCGCATATGTTAATGACATTGAAACATAACCTTAGGTATTTATTCCTTTTATTTATTAAATAGCTAAGATACTTTCGTATTTCAAAGGAAATTTATGTTGTATGTTTGTGTTATTATGTGTTACGTGAGCTGCGTTTTTATCGCCTTTTACGTTAAATTTATTCTTTTTTTAGTACAGTAATCTTACTCACTTCTGTTCTGTGTTTGTTGATTCACGTGACATTTCATCTATGTGTTGAGAAATCTGACCATACACGACGTTGATTAGCTCTACATCCTAGAACAGACCATGGAAATAAAATGAATAAACTGATGATTGTTGTTGCTTTTTCGGGTTTACATTTTTGTCCGAAATTATGCTTCAGTAAATTTAGCATAATGAAACCAAAATCAGTGACTACAAAATACATAATGAGTCAAAGAGACGGTCACCCGTATGTCTTTGAATAGAGACCGATTCACCACTCAATTAAAATGAACTTGCTTCCAATTAAAGATTCCTTTATACTTTTCACGCCAAAATTGATTGCTGGTAAATCCATTCCGTTAAGCTCCGGTTATCTAGTCCTGACGGTTGAATCAACAACATTTATTTTATCAAGTTTATATAAGAGGAGAATTTATTCATGCCACCTTTGTTGTATTTAAAACATACATGGCTTATCAATAAAGAAACCAATGGGTAAACTTCGACGCGTGTAAAATTCTAAAAATTAACAACCAACCTGATCGTATCTGTGATTTGGCAGTCGAATGAAATGGTTCGAACATACGCATATTGTATTTGTTAAGTTTGTATTATATGTGCCTTTTTGTTTACTGTGAAATCGTAGTCCTGTCTAACTTTCTAAAATCCGCAACAATTTACCTGTAATTGTATCGCATCCAATATTATTGGAAATATTGTACCGGTTAAGAGACCAGCAGTACACTTAAAGGTCGTCATGATACCCGATACCATGTGTTGATGAGAACATGAGACAGTGGCGGTCAGTCGAACCTAAAAATAGCAAGACATTATTTCAATGAGAGTTAACATTTTAGCCTGCGTGTCAATCCGGTTGGGGACTAGAAATCATAAGCGCTATAATGTTAGTAGGGCCGGTTATGTTCAGTTTAACAATATGGCGCATTTTCCCATCAGGATTTAGTTTCCATAGCGGTATTAACCGGTTTAGTATAACGTTATTTATTCAGAATTTACACTGTCTGTTTCTTCAACCTTTAAAGCTATTACATGAAATAGGAATTTTGTAATTAAAACATGACTACAAAAGTCAGAAATTATAATTATATATCACCAGGATGATAACAAGAACATAGATATTTATACAGATTGCACAACTTGTGCAACAAATTATTGTATGCATATTACGTATTGTTATATTTTTTTAATGCTATTCTCTGCAATAATGCAGTATGCTTACGGTTACATCATATTCATTCATAAACGTAAGCGTTCGATCGTCCAAACTAAATTTACTATTGGAATACTATGTAAAACTAGTCAGTGCTGTAGCTAGAAATGTTATTACAACATTTTACGGGTGTGTTGTTTAGATCCGGGAAACAGTTTTTGATCGCGTCTGCGTGCACAAAAAGTAAGAATATATAGAAAATTATAACTATATATGATACAGATTACAACGCTGATTCCAAATGTCGCTGAAGCTCAAGCATAACAGCACCAAGCAAAGAGATTACCAATCCAGCTGCATCCGGATGATCCACCACGGTCAGGCACGCAAGTTCTAGATATTGTGCCATCAAGCATTGCATATGATGCATCTCAATGTCTGATAATTTCTGGAACATTTTCTTTAATGTCTGGAATAAAATAAATATGTTCATAGTAACTATATTATATAATCCTTTATGTGTCATCTAGCCTTTGAAAGCAGTTTAAACCTATCCCACCACTGCTTTAACATGAGCTCACCTTCAGTTATATGATATTGATTGTGGTACATGTATCTACCTAAAATGCACAACAAACAACACAGTAGTGTTTCAGCGGTTTAATGGTATTTCGCATCCGAACATACACCACATATTTCAAAGTGTCAATGAAGACGAGTATAACTTGTGCATTTTTAATTAGCACACAGGTTGTTCTTCGTTGATGAGAGAAAAGCTCAGTATATCCTTGTGTTACCTGAATCTAAAACAAATGGTTTAGCCTTAATTGTCAAATTTTATATACCGTTTTATTTGATTTCCCTAAAGATTGTCCAAGCGAATGCAATGTAAATGTAATGGCGTTTTAAGAGTGATTTGATTCAAAGAAATCCAGAAATCATCTGACGATATTGATTTTAAATCGGTGTATATGGCACATATTTTGCGACTATAACTGCAAAAGATATAACTAGTTTTATTCACGTAACAATAATTTTAGCGCACTTTTGAATATAATTTTCATTTAAATGACAAGTGCATATTTTGTACGTCTGTTTAAAATCACAGAAGAAGGTTTCTTATGAAGAAGTGAAACCAAAACATGGATGTGTTTTTGTTTGTTATTTTAAATGTACAATTGAAAATTATTATCATCATCGACACATAAGTTATTCACAATTTTCAACAATGTGTATCGTCTAATATATTTTGCTTCTGTAATGATGATTGAATTTCATGATTTATTCACACTCTGCCACATAAATCAATTTGAAGACCAAAATGATAACGTAGAACGGAACTTATCTTTTGGAAAAGAACTGATTTACAAAGCGTTAACAATGTAAATTCTTCATATATGAAGAAGAATGTTGAACAGCATCGTAGATTCAAACACAATTAATTATTGAAAATAAAACCCAAAAGTTACAATATATTGCTTTTCATATTTCTCAAAACTGAGACCAACGCAAGACAAAAAAACTTCATACAAAGAAACGAACGTGATGTTTTTAAAAATCTTATTTGTCATTTTTAGTTTATCAATATTTTTATTATTCTTATTTATAAGTCATTAATGTATGAGCAGAACATATAAAACCTTTATAATTTTATATTGTTTTTAAATCTGGGAACACCATCACGGTCAGGAATAATTACAACACAAATTAGCAGCAACAAACAACAAACTCCGACAACGTTATTTCCTGAATATTTGGATTATCAGCTTCGACTTTCAACAAATGGCAAGTACCGATTTGTGATTTAAAATAATTTTAACATACATGTAGGTTGTCACGGTTTTCACATAGCTATATAAAACTGCTTAAAATTGACGTCAATAATAGATTGAAAGATGCCAAAATTAGATAACTGTCGAAATTAGCCTCTTGCAAATCTGATTATAAAACATACTTTTTTCGTCTTTATATCCCGAAATAAATCGAATGTGTTGTTTTGTTGTTTTTGTCATACCTCTGAGCTGGTTTTTTTGTTCGTCTGTTATATGTAATGAATTAAAACAAACGTTCACAAACATGTGCGCACACACACACGCAAGCACGTACTTTCACTCACTATTGATATTTCCTTACCATAGTCACAGCGTTTACAGAATCCTTCTCAATCAATCGAATACTCTCGAGTGAAAGCTATCAAGGTTGCTGAATCTTCTTTGTATGATTCAGTTCACGTGACTCAACAGCTGAAAACACAAGGTCAAAGCTTGACAGCTGTTATCAGCTATGACAACGCTTTTTTCTATGAACGAAATTTATCAAGATATTTACAATTATGCAATAACTAACGGTATGAGCGAGAGTTTAGTTTTGAAAGAGTTCTAATGGAATTAAATGTTAAATTTTAAAGATTGATCGCACTCTGTTTAAATCCTAAAAAGACTTACCGTTCCTGTATGACGTGGTACTTTTATGAACCCTATTTATAGCCATATTTAAACAAAATGTAAAACTTACAATATGTGTACTGTAAGCTGCATGTTTTTAATAACTAACGATTTTTAAATATTATTTATGATTCTGATGACATTCACTGCATTTAAATGACTGAAATTAACGCTTAAGTGTAAACATGACTAATTTGTTATACATATAGTAAATCAGTTCGGAGTACTGTTTTTAATTATCATTTTGTAAATACAAATGACACTGTTTTCTTTCAACACAAGATTGTGCAAAAGCCATATGTATCTTCAGCCCTGTTGATCATGTTATAACAGGTGATCTTAATTAAAAAAAAACTAAAAACCTTAAAAGCGTTTTAAAACTTGCTTCTCAGATGCCCTACAGTTCGACTGCCAATACCGCTCTATGTTAAAAACTGCATGAAACTAATCGAAAAGGCATAATATGAATATTTCAAAAATTGGTGAAGCAAATAAAAAAATGATGTTTTGTGGCTTACATTTGGAACAGTTAAGATTTGCTAAGGACTGTCAAAAGAGTTTACTTTAAAAAAATAATATTTCTTAACGGATGAATCTTAATTCAAAAGACATTCAGTGTAATTCCTTTCTGTAAAGAAGAAAATATTAATATAGTCTGACGAGTATGTTATTTTTGGACTATTTCAAGGCAACTGTCGGAAACTACTGCATATTATATATACAAATTAGACATCTATTCAATAAAATGTCCGAACATATTCATAAGAGCAGCAATTGAACGGTTCACATCAATTATGATAATAGTAAGTTACCATCTCTTAACTGGACGCAAAACTTCAAAAGTTCTTCTATAGCAAAGTCAGAGTCGTGAAAAGCAAAACAATTGTATTTGACTAATGGACTAATGTCTATTTAAATTCGAACAACTTACTACTGTAAGTACTGTAATGAGTTTTGCGAGAATAGCCACGATATAGAAAAATAACTTCGGAAGTCTTTAATAAAATCAGAAAAAAGATGACAAAGTGTTCCGTGCTCGTACACATGACGTTTCAACAAAGATAGATACACGGACGCACAGTCTCATAAAAAGGCAACATACTTTGCTAATAGAACATAAGTTAGAGAGAAATCTCATACCGTACGTCATTTTCTAAAACGGCGTTTTTACCAATGAATTTGTTGAAAAAGTATATTATTTAGACATGTTAAGACTTTTGTTTAGCCCAAATTTTCTTCTTGATAAACATACAAATAAATTCAATGAGAAAATGCCGTCTTTATGGGGACTAACCGTGCACCTGTTTTTGCTGATCTATTCTTTTATTGTTTATAACAACACTTTACGCTAAGTTTATGGAAAAAAACTAATCACAAAAAATGTATGTATAGTTTAAATCTAACTTGTAGATATATATATATGATATTGTTAACATAAATTATCCTTTCTTTAAACAGATTATCAAACATATATACCCCAAAGAACTTTCCGTAAAAAGGTCTTGTTCAGCGTTTACTGATAAACACTTCCTTAAAATAAAAGGAACTCTATATGACACATGAAATCATTTTAATTTAGATAATGTAAATATTTCTTAATCCTGGAGGAATGCATATTCGCAATAAGTTTTTTTATATGGTTGCGCTTGTTCCAGAATTAAGTATATGTATATATATATATATATATATATATATATATATATATATATATATATATATATATATATATATATATATATATATATATATATATATGTTACGTTCCTTTTAAGTATAATAAATATCTTTACATCTATACACAGAAAATTAAAATACCTGTTCTGCTTTTTTAAGGTCTGAAACTAAACGCATTAGCCAACGCATGTTTGTGTCATTGTGTTTTGGAGACCATGTTTTATAATAGTATTCAACTAATAAAACATTACTATCTTTAAATATGTTCAAATGACTGACCTGCAATATTGGACCTTGTTACGGTATAAATCCGTCCTGTCAAGCACAACTCAAGATCTATATCGATAACACAATCCAAACCCATCAATGATCTAAGTTTTGGGACTAGATATTACACAAGCTGAACAGATCCAAATGAACGGAAGGCCGTGAAGTATAATTCACAGCGTATAAACGAATTAATGTTGGGATTGCGATAGTAATAATTATACACTTAAACACATGCTGAAATTCCGACATCGCATGTATTCCGGATATGTACTCAACGACGATCCCTTTATTTAATAAGTTTCAATTACACATAATGACATATACAATCAAGAAAGTCGTTCAAACAGCTAAAAAGCGAACGGGACATATATATTTTTTATTAACACGTTATTGTCATACAACCAATTTAAATGTAATCCGGTATGACTACTTCACATGTATTTTATGCTCGATTTTCAGAGATGATGTATATAAAAATAGTGAAGACAACTGCGCTTGTTTGATCGCAACGTTTATGATAATTGCATTTAACCCGTATTGCGGAAAAATTGCGAGTGATGCATGCTGTTATCTAACTCAATGTATCGTTTTGGCCTTGTGTGGTTCTCTATCAGGTTTGTTGAAATAATGTCAATGTGATCACACTCGGCCCGGTCCTAAAGATTACTTGTTTTCCTTAAACGTATATAGTGAAATATTACAGAACAAAATACCTTCAATCGCAGGATCATATGCATGGGATAACTAATGTGACATACATCTGTCCTCTACAACGTTTGTTCAAATCATGCTCTTTTGGTCAAAATTAACCCCGCCTCTGGCGTTACTTTTTTTTCCTTATATGAATACAATGAAACATTTCAAAATCTTTACTTTCCTGCAATAGCCATCACAACATCATGCCCACGGTGAAATCGTTTCCACACTGTGTATTTGTTAACTAGTCGAACCTTTAAATGGCTTCGCCAAATCAAGCTTGAATCAATATCGCAGAGGCTAAATGTATGGTACGCCATACCTGTCAATAGTAATAGTTTTCAAGTGAATGCTTTTTTTCAATCATTTGCCGTGGTCAGTGGCTTGATACTATACTTATCTGGATCCTATTAACATGAACGTTTGTAGACGTTATTTCAGAGATTATAACGCCATTTCAATGTATAAAACAGTCTGATGACATTAACAACCAATATCAAAAATACAAATAAGTTAAACCCTTTTATGGAAAACAAAAACATTGAGTAAATTCCACAAGGTGTTAAAACTATTTTTCTGAACGGCCGTGAAAGCGTTTCATCATTTCATGTCGGTTACACACTATAACAACCAATAAATACGCTGATTGTCCTTATATATTGCGTAAACTCTTAAAGTCGTGTGAAAAATATCTTACTTGATTTCATTTTTTTCCCCAAATTATTCCGTGGGTAACCATGCACTATATTTCTTAAAATTCATTTGATCTGGGAATACATTGTCTCAAGGGTGCGGCTCGAAAAACACATCCACCTCTCCTGAAATCTTCACGTTGTACCGCAAAGGTACTATTTCGAACATGTTTAACACACAAGAAGTCCGTTACTGCAACCAACCACTTTGCATCTCCAGATTCTGCATTCGCAAACAAAATAGCTCCAATCGCATGGTTTTAGTACTAATGCGCCACAAAAAGCACTGTGACAAAATACATCGGTATTTTCAGTTGCAAAAATGGACCAACCAGAAGTCCAAAGCTATCGGAAAATGTTTGATTTTTTGAATAATACATTTTGCGGAAGCAAATGTCTCCGCCCAGCTTGCTTAGTCGGTAGAGCAGTTTACTGATAAACACGAGGTCGTGGGTTCGAGTACGAAGTCGGATGACACTTTTTTCCCTATTATTGAATGGATTTACTTAATTCTTTGACAGAACACCCCTTTGGACAAGACCTGTCTGTTGACTTTTTTAGCTTGACCCCTAGTTAACATTGACCATTAGTATCCAATTGCTCAAAAACTAACATTTTCCGTATCTTACTTGATATTGAATGGATTTACTTTATGCTTAGACACACACGAAGGCCCGTGTACTTAGGCAAGAACGATCCATAAACCTTACTGTACTAATAAGAAATTACTGCAATGATTGTCTTTATCAAATCTATGTCAAGTTTGGAACTGGGTAAGTGTATTATATCTTCGCAGTTTAGCTATCAATTGGCAAGTACGACAATGACTTGTTAAAAAAAGCAGAATTTACATTTAACTCCAATAGCTAAATCACAAAATGTTGACAGCCTGTCACCCTTCCTAACTTCCGTTTTCTTCAAAAAAGGTGATTTGTTGGCATCATGGTGTAAAGTGTTTTAACGACCACAAAATTTGAGCAAAATCGCCCCACCAGTACTTTGAGTACTTTGATTATGAATAGCTGACATAACCAGTTAACATGAGCTGTTAGTCCATCTTCAATTACATGTTTAAAGGTTGGAAAGATTAAAACACAGCATATATTGACAATAACAGTATTCACCATACTCGTATACTTCATATTAACATGACATTATATCCCGCAGCACATGGAACTTAAAAATATGCTCGTGACATTATCGGAAGTGATATGCACGTGAATATTAAAAAAAAAACGAACATACTATTATTAAAAACTGCATGTCTCTTGGGTATTGAATTTACATAAAACGACAGTTTTACATTTAACGTAACATTGTTGTCAAAGAAACAAATAGTGTTTTATAAAAAGAATATGTGCATATATTGGGTTAATGCAAACCAAAAGAAGTACACGTTGACAATGTGAATATACTGAATAGCTTGATATATCAATTATCACACATCATCCCATCAACCGATTAAGAAAAAGAGAGAAACATTAGATAGTTTCGGTGTTCCGTAAGTAAATAAGTCAGAAGTGTAAGAAAGATATCAATATTATAACGTTCATATATTTTCATAGGTATTTGCATGCAGTGGCATAAGTTGGTTTACAGGTAAGACTATAATGATTTTTGTAATTAAATCTTTAACGATTTTGAGTTAATTTTAACATAAAACCAATGATCTTCACCGATGATTTAAGATCATTATTTCTATATTGTTACACCTCTTCACCAACATAATTGGTGATTTTATCAGTCCGTATGTCAAGTTTAATTGTTGTAGGATTAATGACATATTTAACGCTGTCAACCAACTTCCTTATACATGGTTTATTAGGTAGTTTAGCTTTGTCAATGTTCAGATAATATATATAACAGATATTGAATAAGGTTAATTAAATTGACAATAAATCAACAAATTGACGCTATTTAAAGGTGTTATCGCTTTAAATCGTTGGTATAGAATTTCTACGTGTTCAATAATGTTTATAATGCAACTAATGACATTTATTAAGTAGTCGTATCACGGTTTAATCCAATAAAATAGACGGCTATTAAAGAAAGACATAATGCCTTTCAAAGTATACATTTTTCAAAAACTGAGATATCGACGAGATCGTTAAGAATGATACATGAATATATGCAATAAACAAATATGGTTCAATGATAATTGTTTATTTATTTAAAGGTATCTTTATACATATAAAAAATATCCAACAGCATTTCACACTAATTAAGCAGTGAAGTGCAAAGCAAACAAAGATTGGAAACAGTGCATACATACTTAAACAAAATCCAATTCACAGTCATCAAACGAAGAAAACTCATGAAAGGGCAACACCGGTTAGTTACGGAAGAGATATTAAGGATGTATACATAACAACAATTCACAATTATAAATCTAATATAATTTTATATTTATAATATATGTCACTAAAGAAGAAAGTTTTCAAATGTTTCATACAGGTGTCCCTTGACTAATTTTATCTCAAATTTTAAGTCAGTGAATTCCAGAACATTAGTCTTACATTATTGAAATATTTGCCACTGAAAAGCCTCCTCTATTATTATGAGACCACATAGCAGCCAACTTACGATTTTGAAGATCAAAGTGTACATTTTGTACCTTTTGACAATTTCCTACCCAGACGGTAAAACAAATATTGATATGCCGTGCATATAGGAACACTAAAGGATCAAAACATTTACTGCGATATAAACTTTATTTACCTGTGTCTATACAATTCATAGATTTACTATTTAAGCAGCCATTATTTAATTTGCATGTGAACTTGTTAATTTTACAGAAGGAAATAAAAGCAAAAGACATAGCCGTTTAAAAACATTCCAACCGTTAACTGCAAATTCCACTTTTGTTGTTGTTGATGTTATTACTGTGTCTGTACTTTAATTTCATGTTGTGATTTCTAAGTTTGTGCACACAATTAAGCTTTCATAACTTTATCGTATCTTTCCATCATCGCAGCATATCTATTTCAATATGCATACATTAGTATTTTGTTCGTATGTTATTGTCAGATGACTCACATTTCTGATCAAATCGCAGCCATTGTGTTGCGTTTAATTGTTGCAAAGTTTAAGCTATTTCTGGCAGCGACTTAACAAAGCATGAAACAAGTTATTTTTAGGTATGTCGAAATCAATGTTTTATTCTCGTTTAAAGTGGTGTATCCTTCGTTCTAATTGCCCAAAGTTTGTTTAACACAACATTGAAATTCGACACTCAATATGGCCATGTATTTTTTGCATGATGTCATTTTTGAACGTTCATGATTTAAATAGTTATTGTTGATTCTTATACATATGCTAGAGATGCTTTCGAAACAATGCATTTTAGGATAAGAATCGCCTGATGCACAATGGCATTTAAACCGACAGGCAAAGAGGGGGCGACGACCACCGGTGAATGCAGCGCAGTTATACACAAGAAGGTAAGTTTACACTTTGCGATTACACTATGAGATTGTTATGAAATGTTGTGCCTAACAACTTAAACAATAGCACCACCCCCACCACCACCAACAGCAACAACATCATCTTCAATACAAATAAAACTACTTCTAATAAAGCGACGTTTTACACATATAATAACCTCACAATATCCATATTGCCGAAAGTGTAATCATATATGCACAGTGAATAACAGTCATGCTAGTAAGTCCTCTCGCACATTTAGTTCATCCAGTTTGTCAATGCAGTTGTGTTACTGTTATTTTAAACACAAACTTTTGTGGTTTAACAGGGTGACGCTCATGGAAATGGCCATGGCAGAAAGTGAGTACATGTGTTATTAGATCAGTACATATTGTTGCGTGTCTATCCACTTTAAGAATTGTGTAAAGGGCAAAATTAAAAAGGACCACACAAGTTCTTCATTTCACAGCGATACACTTTATATTCAAAATTATATATTTACGCACCAAAATCTAACTCTGTTTGTTGAATTAGTTATTTAAACATCCAATAATTATTTAACCCCTTTTAATATATCGTAATCAAATAGGATCATACGTGATACGCACGTTCTTTGTTGGGACCTTTATAATTATTCATAACGTTTCTATTCGTGACTTACCAAACAGGAAGAAACGTCTATTGAATGCATGTAGTCAATTAAATAAAACCAAAAATATGAATAACATACACCAATACAATGTTCAGACTAGTGGCATATATATATTATTTGTATTGATTGATAAAGTGGGCGAATAAATCTGATATAAATAATTGATCGGTTGTCGTGTGCTGACATTATACCGAGATTCTACAGACGACAATCAAACTGAGCAGTGATAAGTTAATGAAGACCTATATTGTTGTATTATGTTCCTGTTTCCAAATTTTACTGGTGAAGCTAGGCACATTATGCGCACAACAACAATAACACTTGAAGTACCACGAATATATCCAATAGTCAATTTACACAAATAGAATAATAATTTCCTTGAATTTTTTTCTATATTTTTAACAACATGCATAATTGAGGAGACCTGTGCTTATAGCATGTGTTTACGATTTAAATGTAACATTTTATATATGAATATTTAAACCAACGTCTTTTGTTAAACCTATGAACGTAAATAATATATATATATATATATATATATATATATATATATATATATATATATATATATATATATATATATATATATAGATATATATATATATATATATATATATATATAAATATTATTTTTTATGTTTACCATAAATAAACTATTGTCTCATAAGAATTTGATTACACTATTCAGACATTATCCTACGGACGCTCTCTAAACTAAATCAAGGTTTCAGGGGTTTAAACTGAGAGGGACATCTGCGCCTAAATTAATGGCAAATATTGATAAAAAATTAAAAGAAGAATTATTGGGTAGTCATTTACAAATGTTTAATAGATGGTTTTTGCCGGTGATCATTTTGAGAGACAAAAAAGCCTAAATCGATAAATCTGTACAGGAATGCTCTCCGGATGGTCTTCCGAATAAGCAATACAAATTGATTAGCTCGGATGCATAATAATGTAATCCATTACAGCTAATATTTCATTTCAAACGACATCATATAAACAATTGAATGACATTGTATCAATTGTTTAAATAAATCATCATTGGTGCTTTTTAAAAGTTGAACACCTAAGTCACGGGAGCAAAAATATCTTGGGGATGAAACGTTTACCTTTATATTTCTATAAATTTCTATGACAATTGGGATTTAAATTCACAGGATTTAATTATGGATTGCCTATCTAAGAAGCTCATTAAATTGCAAATATATATTAAAAAAATAGTATAGGAACGTGAAAAAATATTAAAGGGATCTTTTCACGCTTTGGTAAATTGACAAAATTGAAAAAAGTTGTTTCAGATTCGCAAATTTTCGTTTTAGTTATGATATTTGTGAGGAAACAGTAATACTGAACATTTATCATGGTCTAATATAGCCATTATATGCATCTTTTGAAGATTTTAAAACCTAAAAATTATAAAGCGTTGCAACGCGAAACGATTGAATAATTTGGAGGGTTCTGTTTTTGTCGTTAAATTTTGTGAAACTACGAAGATTGCTTATATAAGGTATAAAATACGTTCAGTATGTGTACACGGCGGAATAGCTCAGTAGGCTAAAGCGTTTTTACTTCGGTACTCTGGCAGGACTCCAGGGGTCACTGGTTCGAAACCTGCTCCGGGCAATGTTCTTTTCCTTTTTTTAATTTTATTCTTGATTTTTTACTGGAGCTTTTACGATCCAATGTTTACATTTATCAATATAAAGCATTTAATGAATAAGTTAAAAAATTCCAAAATCTGTGAAAAGGCCCCTTTGATAGAACAGGATGAAAAAGCACGTGGGTCCGCTAAAGGTAATACCTTCCTTTCATGTATAATTCGTGTTTACAACTACTTCCAACAATTTAATGTTCTATTTTTCTATTGACTAGAAGCGTATTGGATATTGTGTGTAGATATTTTTTGTTTACATTCGATTTCCTTTTGATTAGATAAATAATCGTTCAAATATTGATTAATAAATTAATTATTATGAACGCAAGTTAACGTATTCTGCGATAAAAGTTGTCATTTTCCAACTATCCAGAGAAATTAGTAAAACAACTTATACAGCTACGGGGTTCATTGTTTCAAGCATACATTTCAGATATGAAGCATGGAGCGAAAAAAAATGTCTTAATGTTAGCCAAATGTTTATTTTTAGACTTCAAAATCCTGAGCAAGACAAAGTCGACGAATTACAGGCGCAAGTAGACCTTCTTGAGAAGAAATTTGCGTAAGCATATTATCTACCATATAACGCATGGATAACAAGTTTGCTATAACTGCATAGACTGTGCATAGACAAAGTAACCATACAACTCGATTTCCTCAGATATCTTGCAAATTAAACACTGCGATATTTCTTTTAGTATTTTATTATAATTGTAAACACAATATCATATTTAGTAGATGTAGACATTAAATTCACAAAGTAAATATCCGTTTTTTTTAAACCGGCGTTATTTCTAATAAAAGATTCCGACAGCCTGTTTCGCTGTTTCCGTTTTAAACTATCTTAATTATCTATACTTTTTTATGAACCGTTTTACAAAAGTAATATCACTGTACATACTAGTTTAAACTTAAAAGCTTATAAAGTACCCTTAAGACGAAATGAAGAATACAATGACTGCAGAGACCATACACACCGTTTCAGTGACCGTTAAGATGCACGTCATTTAGAACTCGAGAGTGTTTCAAATAATCCTTAGGCTTTCAATGCAATCGAGCTTAAATACATAAAATTAAAACGTCATTTAGGAAGAAAGTGTGAGCATATTATTAAAGCAATACATCGACGGTTTTTACGTTAAATATTTTCATACAATAGATAATGCTGTCTTGATAACTGGAACGGGGGTATTTAAGTCAACTTCATTATGGTTTATATCCAGTGTTCTCCATAAAATCTAAAGTAGCCAGAAATATTTTTAAAGTAGCCAGTGACTAAGCACGCGGCATGTCGCGTGCACGAGCCGCGAAGTGGCGAGTGGGGTAGGTGCGGGAGGGGTATCCCCTCCTGCCAGGGGGATTTGGGGTCTCCCCCAGGATTTTTTTAAAAGTACATGAGTGAAATGGTGCAATCTGGTGCATTCTAGGGAGTTTTTCTTAGATTGAAGTAACCTAGCATTTTTCATAGAAAATGAAATATTTATTTGAAATTTATTGAATAACTCTCTCACAAACTTTGAAAAAAGAAACATGAAATTGCAACAACTGTTTTAATAATCTGAATCTGAAGATCCATAGTCAGAATCTAGCCCAGATCCTTGGTCATCCATGCCAAGGGCGTGGAGGGCATCTTGGTATTCTGCTTCTCCAAACTGTGGGGCTGGCTCAGGCTGCACTTGGACAAACTGGTTAAGGTCGTTCTGTAGCTTTTTCAGGTCCTCCTCTTCCAGGGATTGTCCCAGTGGTGGCATCTCTGTACGAACTACAGTACACTCCACGCGTTTTCCCAAAAAAAACGCGCTCCCTCCGCGGGTTTTTTTCTGCTAGCGAGTGATCACGCGGCGTTGGAAAGCGAGGTGAACTCGATAAAACGCTCGGCGTTACGCCGCGTTCGCTAATTCCCGCGGCGTGTATTACTTTAGCCAAGTCGGTAAATGCAGACGATTGCCGTTCTTATCAGTGACCGCCGCGCAACACCGCGTAAGCAATGTGCTACTGGGCATACCAAAAAAATAAGAAGATTATTTAAGATGAATGTGTTTCGAATTTCGTAAACACGCGGACGCCATTATTAGTAACTGTACAAAAAGTTGGGAAAATCCGAGATAGATTTATTTGTTGTGTCAAAGCTTAGACCAAGTAATTTCGGCCATTCAGGACTCAACTTTTCGTAAAACACGTGTTCAATTAACTGTTAAACTCCACCCTTTGTTTCCTGTAAAAGATTCGAAAGGCGGAGCTAAGCACGTGCAGTTACATATTTCGACAGTTGCTATTGAGTTATAAACACCCCATTGGTTTAGCGTGTTGATTGCCAAACAAAGGAAGCCAATTTTGTCGGCGAGAACAGTGTGTTTTTCATGCCTTCAGACAGGAAGCGGTTTTTCTTTCATGACGTCAAACTGTCAATTCACACATATTGCGAATTTTTGCGAGACTTTTAATAGGGTCCTCGGTCATTTGTCTACATGTTCAGTATAGAAAAAACACCTGCTAACATGAAAACTTTGGATTAAATTATCAAAATAAAAACAATGTTGCAAACTGTGATTATATTAATTGGTAAGTATCAGTTAAAAGACGACGCTTTGTTTGTCGTAAATCAACGAGTTTTCTATACAACAACAACTACTTCTACAGCCACGTCGGGATCGATCTATCTTGGTTGTTTTTTTTTAATTGTATATATTATACTACATGTATGTACTTGTAATAAATGTAATTTTATTTGAAAATCAGGAAGTCAAACAACGTTAAATTGATCGTTATCTCGTTAAACGCGGAGTTTCCCCCGCGTTGCCAACGCCGAGGGCCGCCGCGTCGGCTTATCAATTTTGCCGATCGTTAACCGCCGCGTCCAAAATCATGCAAACGCCGCGTATCGCGGGATTTTCTTAATCTCCCTCCAGGTCACTGCCCGCGGAGAAGCGAGAGAAATTGGGGAAAACGCGTGGAGTGTACTGTATCGATCGGTTTTATCCGTGCTTCTTCCTGTTCGGCGCAAAATTAACGCGCATTAGAATAGAAACATCCGATTAATAAATAGAAAGACGAAATTGAAAAATCGCGTCACAACTGGAATTAAAACGGGCGTTTTTTGCGCCGTTTCCAATTGATATTTTTTGGGAAAGTAGCCGGCGCCTAGACTGTCAGTAGCCGGCGAAATCGCCGGCCGCCGGTGATTCCGGAGAACACTGTTTATATCATGCAACGCATATTGATACGGTTAATATTGTGTTATAGGTATAAATCCTTCTGAAGGCGTGTATCGACACAATATTTTGTTAGTTTATTTTATTCAAAACGATTAAGTCAGTACATGTTTGTTACTAGAAACATATTTGAAAGATAGCAGGCTATATGCATTGTTTAAATACGTGTATTTCGAAAGGAAAACATCCGTCGATATTACCCTTTTAATCTTTATTAATGGTGATCGTATGATTCCTTGCATATTGTTGTATTTATTGTTTGGTACACATAAATACATAGCTAAATGTCCTTAGAGAAGGTTTATTCGATCATGGTATTTTTCCACACACAGATAATACGTTGATAAACGTAAAAATGGAAGAAAACTTCAGAAAATGTAAGACCAGAACGAAAACGAAATTATTTCTTTTTTAATTTCAACTGATCTGCTGATGTACAATCGAAAATCAATTCACAGACCATACTCCCTATCGGAAAATCACCATGCGTCAGTTCAAATTTGTTGATACGACACATGTGAAGATTTTTTTGGCGACAAATACGATCAAATGTGTCGGTATCGGCGCAAACTTAATCGTTATAAATTTTATTGTGCCATTTAATGTTATTTTATTAATTGCATATAACAATATGCACACTCATTTGTTGGTTTAACATTGCACACGTAAACTGGTTGTATAAACGCTTTATACCGGAAATCACCATTACTGTATACAACTCAAGCATTCACCAATCTGAAAACATTGCACGCTACATATTCTTTTCCAGGAACGCAAAGAACTCGTTTAAAACCCACTTGTATGAGTTCTATTGTAAAACAGCTGATGTAGGCACGACGACAGACGAACAAATAGCCGAGGTATGAACGTTGCTCGAGAGCATCAAAGATATAGAACGCATGAACTTTAATGCAATTTAAAATAAATAAATATTATAATCCATTAATACCGTCTCTCTCTATTTCCCAAAAATGAAAATGATATCTATGTGTTTGAAATGTTATTAATGTACTTAAGTCCAATGTCGGGTAATAATACGATCTATGACGATTGTATAAAAAATGGTGGTGTATTCAAACAACAAAACAACATTTTGTTCGTATGTTTTGTGTCTTTGCTTACTTGCTTGCTTGTTTGTTCGTCTGCCAATCGTTCGTCCGTTTGTTTGTTAATTCTTTTGTTCTATCGTTCGTACCTTTTTTTGGAATTTTCGCTGTTTTCAACAGTATTTAATTTTATCACTTTATCATTTTATATATATATATATATAACCACATACTGAATATTCGACTGTTTAAATACAACATCAATGCTCTAATATAACCCTATAGCATACACGTTATGTCATGTTCTACGATATATGCATTTATTAAATAAAAAAAAAACAATAACATACATTTGCATGTCAAAAAATCAACTTTATCACCTGACTGTATTGTATCAAAACGAATGTATCTTGATTTAATAGGATATCGTCTTGAAAGAGGAAACCAGTCAAGAAATAAGGTAAGTATATACAAACTTATTCAATTACTGCTTGAAGACACAAGTAGCTTCTACTATTTACTGATTAGATACAAAACTGGCTTGTTATTGATCTCTTAGGTCGACTATCAACTAGAGGGCTGGATCGATGGGTATATATATGTTAGATAAAAGCAACTCTTAATTTAGCATGTTTTTAACTTACATGTTTACATGCACTAGAGTTTTAATAACTATGCGCGTAATATTTTGAGAAAATAAACACACATTTTCGTAACAAGATTCTCCAATACAAAAACGTTTCCATTAAGGAAAAAAGTGACATCTGGGTTTCAAACAAAGGTCAGGGGCAGGTACATTTTGTTTTATTGAACATGGGTGAACACAAAGTACATGAGTGAGATTTAACATGAATTTCGATAATTTCAATACAGTTTACATTACACATATAATTATAGAATCAACTATATAAACATTCATTAATAATTAACAAAACTCATTTGTCAAACATCACAATATTTCTTACCATGTGCATTTGCAATACGGTGTCATACAGAGCAACAAACAGAAACACCGAAATCGTTCTGAATTGTTCCAATGACTCGTTCACTTTTCATAATACTTCATTATGTCAGAATGATAGACCCCGTATTTGAATGGACTTAAATTACCACCATCATTTTCTTGAGAGCCTAGTTCCAAAACAGAATCATCATTCTTGTTGATAAAAATATGTTTGAATACGAGGATTAATTGAAACTATTTACAACAATCTAAACATATCCATAACATGTCAATTGTTAAGCGTTAAATATAGATCATGATTGTTGTTTGTTGAACTTCAAAAGTAATTAGATGAAAAAAAGTGACGCATGATTTGCGCTCTATCGCATAAACACACAAATGATACTTTATAAATTATTTCTCCATTTTTTTCACTGTCTGCTGTGGTCATAAAATGAGCAGCAAATTGAAACACAGCAACTGCTTTCTGATGAAATAACTGCTGAAATTCAAACAATATTGCACCGCCATAGGAGGCTGACACAACATTTGATTTCAAAGCAATTTCGAGCAGTACAAAACCATTGAAGACAAATGAATTGCGTGAATTTAATCTATAGTGATTTTTATTATAACGAGATCCGTAAAATATTTATAATTAAAAAGTATGTGACTTTTTTGTTGATAATTATTTCTTTTATTTTTTTGCAGGGAGCTGAAGGAAAGATGCATTCGAGCTGAGATAAATTTATCCACAGAAATTGGTACAATTATGGAAGAACTATCTGCACGAGAAGGAGACATTTTGAAACTGAAAAAAAAGTATTTGCATATATTTGTACTATACAATGAGTTGTTTTTTCCCATAAAATTATTAAGATGTAAGTTCTTTTTTGTCACGACACAGTTGACATCTAATAATTGTTTTTTTCTTTGCAGAATACGTCATGCTGAATCCGAAAAGATGAAGCTTATAATCCAGTAAGTCCAAATTTATTTCATTTACTTGACATTTTTTTTAACCTTGCTTAACTGTCTTAAACGTAATGAAAAGGGGTAGGTGTGAAAAAATAATCTGACAAACGCTCGAGGTTCAAGTATTCATGATGAGACAGAAAGTATATCGGGTGATGTCTTGTATATACTGAATATATATAAACATCATTGAAACCTTTTCAAAAATAAAACTGTACTATAAGGAAAAACATTACGGTCAAAGGGACAAACTTATATGTATACAGTCTATTTGTATAGTATCGGATGGAAAAAACACAACTCAGTTAGTCTAGTTTATGACTCTAGAGTTTTTGCATAGCTAACTTGTCTTAAGAAACGTAGGAATATGCTCCCTAAACACTAGAAATTCACTTGATTTTTGTCTACCTGTTTGTGTGCGTGCGCCAATACGATATTCCGCTTCATAGTGTAATAAACACTGAACAAATAAAAATGACTACGCGACGTCGGCAAGTACCTCATTTGACATATCGAGTGTTTTTTTTAAGTTTGTTATTAAGGACGTCATCAAAAACAATATTACCCAAATGAGTTTAAAGTACATTACACATGCATGGCATAACGTTTAACGACCATACTGTCAAAGCTGTATATATTAAAAACTAATTAAGGTCATGAAGATTAAGATATACATGTGACCTCTATAGTTCCCGCAAATTTTTGCGTTAATTTGACCGGGTGAAAAAGCTTTAAATCCACGTAACCGACTTACAAAATGTAGAACAAAAATGTGGGAATTATATTATCTTAACAAAATCCCAATGGAAGTTTCGAGCCTATATTTTATTCATTCCTTTCTCTTCCTTTCTAAATTCCTAAAAATTAAGGATGGACATGGCAGTGTATTTTCACATTATAGCATTTTAGCCTTTAAAAACACTGTCAATAACTTTAAAATGATCAAAGACGGGTATACATGTCGTCATGTATTGAATACTTTAATAGGCATTCTGTTATGTTAACGAAGATCTTCATTCAAAAATACCTATAGGATGTTCACGTCTTCAGCTCACGTCGCAATCGCTAGAGCATTAATTTTATCAAGTGTTTTTATATAATGGCCAGGAAAAAACAATTATTTTATGATTTATAGATATTTAAAATTGTCTGCTTGTTATAATAAGTATATTTTCTTGTCAAACGTTTCACTATCTTTGTCATCATCATTTGAACAATTCTTTATGAAACTCCCTGATGTTTACTTCATGTACACGGACCAATGGACCATAGGCATAGTTGATATATTTAGCAAAGTTTCGGTTAATTCTATGCATCAGTATTCGAATTAAGTTTTGATCGGACAAGACAAAATGACAGATAAAAATTAACGCGCAAAATAATAAAACCCAACAGTTTAAATATTTGTTTAACCAATAAAATGTATTGAATCAACCAGATTTTGACTTTACTTATATCAATTGTATGTTTTCTATGTTCAAATGATTTTATTATTGTCTTGTTATTATTAAAATTTAATCAAAATTGTATTACAGACTGCGCGAAAAAGAGGAAGAAGTTGAACAACTGAAAAAACAAAGAGATCTTCTTCAAAAACGATACAGGTAGGGTTGACTTAAAGCGGGTATATACGATTTTTATATGTGTTTAATTGTAATATATTGATAAAATATGTTACAATAACACAAAATAGGCAAGAAAAATTATACATTAAAGCCGAATTTCATAAAATGCAGCAAAGACAAATTAGCGTCCCGAGCCGATTGTGACGTACATATTTTCCTACAATAACCGAAACATTCGTCTTTGTATTAGGATCGGAGTTAGTGTTCGTGTGTCGTATGAATAGATATCGTTGCAGGAATTCAAATAAACCGTTAAACTAAGTTTAGATTCACATCGTACATGTATGGTATACATGCTGGCGAATTTGGCTGTACAGCCGTTTTCAATTTCAGAATTGAATATCTGGCTTATTTCACATTTTTCGACACATGTTCTTCTTAACTTTTATTTTAATTTATATTGAAATATATATAAAATAAGTTTTTTACACATTTTATATAAATTCATAAATATTTGACAAAATCGTATATACCCGCTTTAAGTTTCTTTAATAGTTTCATTTTTTCTGTGTTTTCAGTTTTCATATTTTGTTCAAGAAAAAACACACCATGTTTTCAGTCATATTTCAATCTGAAATACCTCCATATTAACGATGCATGTGATTTGCTCAAACTTTATGTTTATCTTACAGCAAGATGAAGGAAGCAAACTTTATGTTGAGGAATGAAAAGGATTGTTACAAAGGGAGTCAAGAGAGGTATACTGTACAATAAAATTTAAACTATTATACGGATGTGAGAGGTGAAACTATTTAAGATGCATTTAGTAATTTGTAATTCGAAGAACATTTTGGATAATGTCTACCAATTTTGAGTTGCCACAGTTTCAAATAAATCAGGTTGATTGGAAACAAAAGTATTTACTTATTTACACCGTTTTATTTATCTGTATGTTGGAACACAATATACTTCTTGTGTATGTATTGGCATCATAGGTCTACGTTAGACAAGATCTTAGAAATGGAAACTTCGCTTTCAACCGAGTCGGAACAAATGGCACGACGAAAGGAGTTGTTTAGAAATCTAAAATTTGAAAAAAACGACTACGCACCTTTGGTATACTAAATATTGGTATTTAAATTACAAACCGCAGTATGGACGTAAATCTTGTATTTAATAATTCAACCCCTACATTGAGTTATCACACAGCCCAATAATAATATTGTGGATGGTTTCATTAGTACAATATGTTCCTTTTAATGTGTTTGTTAAGCGGCTTATCGTATCCCCGTATTAAACCATTATATCATTTCCAAACAGAGGTATTGTAATCACTGTTCGTTTTACAGATACAGTTAGACGAGGACATGAGCACACACCGCATTGCAGTCATGGATATGTTTTGTGCCAAACGAGACATAGCTCGTTACACCGAAGTAATTTGTCTAACTTTACAAGGGCGTTCTGATTTGATTCAAGAGGTAAGTGTCGTTTAAATAGAGAATACATGGTTGGTGCCGATATGGAGAAAGTTTATCCGGTGAGACTTAGAAAAAGAAAACAGGGCGAGCATAGCGAGCCCTATTTTTCTTTTTCGGGCTGAACCGGATAAACTTTCTCCATCTCGGCACCAACCATGTATTATATTTATCCTGCTTCATGCCGTTGACACATTTTATCAAAGACAAATGATTAATTGACATAACAATATAATTATTCTTGTCGGGCCTCCTACATTCCTGACAACCAAATAACTACAGATTGTGTCACGTAAGAAATAGTTCCACATAAAACTGTTCCTTTTAATACTTTCCCATTAAAAATATGCAAGAAAGAAAAACCGAATGGAGGATGTGATATTTTTCTTGGTAAAAAATGAAAACAAAATGCAGCAGCAAAACAAAAACTAAAATTTATTTACCTTAATCATGAAAACTTTAATCCATTGCTTATAACAATAAATGTACAACGACACATCCATTTTTTGTTCTTCCATCCCTTTGTCGAAATCCATTTCTGTTTTTCATCTCTATTATCGAAATGTATTTTAAACCACTTTATTTTTTGATAGCGTTTGTATCGAATTGACGAATGCCAACCACTCTGAGCCGAAACCCGATTTACGAAATCGTAATCCTGTCGTAGCGATTATTTTATCCCTATCGAAGTTAACACTTATGAATGACAAACACACAATCCGAAAAACGTTTATGATTCGTTCGATGCTTTAAAATATTTAAAAAGAAATACTGTTAAAACCACCGCGTCAAAATTGTTGTCCCTAAAATACTGAGAGAAACTAGATAGTATGTTTTGTCTGAGAAATGACGTCACACTAGATACGTCATACATTGCGTAATCAAGTAAATGAAATTTAAAAATACGGAAAGCTGGTTCGGTAATATATTTTAAAGAAGAAAAAAAGGATGATATATAATATAACGATAACATTCATGATGCGTCCCAATAAATTTCAAAGGTCAAATATTAGAACATGTTAATCGGCGCGTAGGACTACATACTTACGGTTAGATCACGGTCACGTGATGTACTGCCGGATATCAACTAGCTTATCCGACCCTGCTTAATTTGGTCAATGTTTGCAACAGAGGCAGGATAAAACGATATTTTAGTCGGCAAATTATCATCAAATCCGATCAGCTGTGAATGGATGAAAATTTATTGACGTCAATTCTATGTATAAAATACAAAATAAATCTATGTCTAATATCTTAATGACTGTTGCTATTATTATGTATAAATGGTCGTGTTTTAGATTTTGAAGACGTCCAATTTATTGCGTTCTGATTTCGATGCAACATCAATTCTATTGAAAAAGCTTCATGAAAAATCAAATGAAATTACTACTTCAACAATTCCCGTGATGAAGCACGCAGTTGACGGACACGTAAGTGACAATGTATATAAAAATGATGTCATAATTAGAAATGTTACTTTACTTTGCAATTTGATCATATGTTGATGATACAAATTTAACTCATTATTTTAATACTTAAATTTTAGGAACGTAAAATAGACATAAGGTCTCTAACCAGAAATGTCGCAGAAATAAAAACTGAGTTATCAAAAACATTGAACAGGTAAATACATTTTATTATATTCCCCAATACACACACAGCCTAGTTTACGTATACTTATGTTAACATTGCTTTTGTATGTTATTCAACTGGATAAAGCTCCGTATTATGTTTAGCTTAGTTTCACTGATAAATGTGTTTCATCAAGTGCATCAAATGATATTAAAAATATATGTTACGAACAGAATATACAACATATGCATCAGCTATAATCAAGTTCATGTCAGTCTAAAATACAACTTTATTATTGTAGTTTGATCGGTTTGATTTTCATTATAAATGATTGTGAACATATTAATGGTCTATTGTTAAAGGCCAATTATAACGTAAGGGGATTTTCTTGACGGGAAGTATCGGCGGTATTTCTTCTAAAAATGGGCATGTTTTAAGCACTAAATGTTTTAAACACTTAACACTTAATATTTCCATGCCGACACACAATGACTCTGATAGAAAAAGGTTATGCAAGCATACTTTTTTTATAAGTTCTTGAATTCTTAAAGTAAGAAAGTATATTTTAGTTCGATGAGTACGTCCATGGATAGTGTCTATAAATATATACATATATATATATGTTTCAGGAGAGAGGAAATATTTATAGCTATCCAGGATAATATAGTCAGTATATCTTCATTGAAGCGCAAAATATCAGCAGGTATACTGTAGAATAGAAAATCACAGAAAGCTGATAAGGTAGGGTATCTGTAAATAAAGGCCGCGTTACTTTTCGATGTTGCTGTTTTCAACATTCATTGTAGATTGTACTTTAGTTAAAACGACTCAATTCGGCAAATCCGGTTTATTTCGTTTCTTGCGTAAAATTGTCGTTTTTTTTCGGAAATTATCGGTATATTATAGTTAAACATAGTGTTATTTTGATCGCTTGTGGCTTTTTAAAAAGTAATATCGAACCGAAGCGAAAAATAAGAGGGAAAAAAGCCAATCGTGATGATTAATATACTCAAGGTCAATGTTCAAAATATGTGGCATGTCAATCCCTAGAAAAAATCACATTACGGAAATAGCAAAATACTGTAGGTTCGAAATAGGGACCATAAGGACAGGTTGTCATGAAGCTTACATGATCAACGCTTTTTTTATCCTTGTTGTTTGAATATGCAGAAAACATCCATGATTTCGAAATCCGACGTACTTTCGGATAAAAAAGCATGTACATTTATTATGTACACCAACATGTGCTAAGAAAAGCATTGCATAAATGAACATGCGCTTTTTCCGAAAACCTTTTCGGGCTCGGCTTCATGAAATAACTATAATAATCATAAATTGTGTAGTTTTACCAAATATCGTATTCCGAAAATGAGTAGTATAATTGTCTTATATATATTGTCTATATAAGTCTTATATTTGAACCCAACTGAAAGGTAAGATGATTTACTAAATTAACAAATATATGTTCCGTGTGACGGCTATGTGTCGTTCATTCTGTCCTTTGCTCGTTTAGATATTCCGATCATTCTCGAATATTGTTCGCTCTCTAACTCCATCGTGCAGAAAAGTGATTTTTTAATCAACATATTCGACACGGTAGTACTAGCTCATGAACATCATTTCTACCGTGAAAGTCAATATCATAATAAGAGAAAAAAGTCCAATAACTTTTTTAATCGGATTACGCATATCCGAACGAGCAAAATTATCGACAGCTCTTATTTCATAAGTTCATTTATTGCACATAAAGGTGGTTTGTATATAATTTTCTTGACACACACACACGCACGCATACACGCACGCATGCACGCACGCGCGCGCGCCCGCCCGCACGCACGCACGCACGCACGAACGCACGCACGCACGCACACACACACACACACACACACACACACACACTCTCATGCATGTTTTATTAAACGCATAATCATTTATTTACTTCTTGGAAATGTAGATAATCATGTATTTGAAGTGAACCAAGACGAAAATCACATCCAGCGATGTGCGTCTACATATCTCGGAAAGGTTTTTCAAGAGCAGTCAACGATCACAAAGTTTTGGTACAAACTTAAAGCGGCGCTGATGTATATAGAAGGTCAAGGGAAATTATTAGAAGTCTATCGAAAACACATTAATGAAGAAAAATATTCCCACAGATTCCTGAGGTTACTCAGTCAAGTAGACCAGGTATGCATTCGCGTTTGCTTACAATAAGTATTACATGCTCGACGTGATTGTTTAACTTTTACGATATAAGAATATTTCTAATAGTTTAAGATCATATTGTTTCAAATGCTAGATTAATACTAACATTTCATGCATACTTATTATAGAATTGGCAGGTGATCGGTGAGATGTGCAGTCTAAGCTGTGGTGAACGGAACGAAGAAGCAAATGAACTGTACAGTTTTGCTGACAACATTGTGAATGTCAACACTACAACCTGAATCGAGTTGTTTTCAAAGACGTTTTCTTACATCAATGTCGATTGTGATTCATATGATAACTGGTACCCATTTGTGTTAAAATCTATTTTAATATTTTCTTCGTAACCAATGACAAACAGACATTACTTTTATTTGTGATGGTGTATTACATATGATGAAACAAGTCTTGATTATTTAATGTTTGTAAAGACATGTTTTACTTAATGTGTCAACTGTTTTTTAATGAGAAACGCGTACTAAAAACGATCATAATATAGGTATGTGTGCCGATGTTTTCATAGTCAAACAATTAATTAGACATTGTATGAGGTTTTGTCAATTTGACGGTTTCCTTTTGTTATTTGTGTAAATAACAGTGCTGAACTACGGCATATTCAATGACCCTGTGCGGTTGTGTTTGAGATTTGGCGCTGATAAACCATCTATAACCCTAATGCTACATAAATCCGGATATTACGTAACTTGTGTAATGTCTATATAGGACATAATTCATCGGTGTGCGTATAAAACATGTAAAGCATATATACACCATAAGTGCTACGTATGTAGCACTAACCTTCTATATGAAAACAAAAGAATAAATCTGCAGACGTTTGAACAGTGAGATCAACTAGGACTTAGCACTTTTTCATTTGATTTATTGTATACAGAATATATACTTTATATATATATATATATATATATATATATATATATATATATATATATATATATATATATATATACTTTAGCAATGAAATATTCATGTAAACTAATGTGAATATATATTATTTTATTCATTTTTCGGAAAGCAGAATTTACATCAAATGTTCGTTATTAACGTATTATATCTGTATTGAATTACCCGCGTTATATTTTAGATAAGGACTGAAGGTGGTGTTCTTCGTGTGGTGTATTCTGATGATCACGATCAGATTCGGAATTGTCCGCTTTAAAAAGTTTTTCTGGAAGCGTTCCTTAATTCATTATTTCAATAATGATTTTATAAAATTTATCACTGAGTGCCTATAAGGTGAAAAAATACCGGAACATGAACTATATAACAGATAAAGCGTAAAAATACCTTTAGAGTAATTATGGCGCAACCTTCTTTTGTGAATGTCATACTGTATAAGTTTAATATCATTTTCTTATGTTGTACATCGCCCGCGACAACACAATGTCTCCTTTTAAGCGTTTATATTTATGAACGAAATTATATGCAGTTACATTCCAATGGCAAAGTGATACTAGTTTGGTTGTTGTTGTTGTCATCTTTGTTGGTTATGTACTAGTTATGAAATTGTTTTAATGCGCAAGAAATGAATAGCACTAACCTTCTATATGAAAACAAAAGAATAAATCTGCAGACGTTTGAACAGTGAGATCAACTAGGACTTAGCACTAAGGAACGACGTTATTTCAGTTGATCGTCGCACTGTGATTGTTTAAGTTTTGTGTGTAAATATATATATATATATATATATATATATATATATATATATATATATATATATATATATATATATATATATATACGCTCAGCTAAAAAGGAAACTTTTAGAAACATTCGTATGATGTTCTTGCGCTCCAAATGCGCAAACATTTATTATTCAATGAACTGTTTTTATGCTCCTAGAAAAGTATCCATTTGAGAAAATGCGTCAAATGATCGTTAAAACTGTGTTTATGCTCCTAGAAAAGTATCCATTTGAGAAAATAAGTCAATACAATCTATGTACTTGGATTCTACGTAACAAGTAAATTATTTACAGTAATAAATTTAAATAACTGTCTAAATCGTGAACTGTCTAGTGTAATTTTCACTGGAAATCGATTGTTAATAGCGACCTTAATAATGTTATTATCAGCTTTTGATTCTTTAAAACTTGATATAATATTTATTTATTATAAGAATACGCATATTTTGTTATGGACACGTAACAAGCTTTTGGTTATGCCCTTTTGAAAGTATGAACTTAGTTCATGTGAAATTCGACTCGTACTTCATCATAGTAAAGTGTTTTGTCTGTTCTCTAGTCCTAATAAAATCAATTTACACAGCAACAATGTTATTAAAGTAAGGACGTTCTCACTTTTCAACAGATTTTATTTCTGAAACTTGTTTCTTTTTTTCACAAAAAAAACTGTTAATTCGAAAGGTCTCACTTGTCGTCCGATTCCAAGATTTTTTCAGCGTGTATATAAGTATTTTACATTGCGCAGATTCGGTTTTATACAGACGATTACCTTAAGCTATCTTGTTACTTCATCGTTTTGTTCAAAGTAGTATCTAGAAGCGGTTTTTACAGTCGAAATCGGAAAGAGAGTGCAAATATTCAAATTAAACGATAAGATTTCTGAAATTGATAAATGATATTATAAATAATATAGCGGTATAATTTTGCTTTGAAGTTTTTTCGTTTATGCAAAATACTGGACATGAGCCTGAACCTGTAAACCTTAAAATTACTGTTTTTATGGTCAAAACCAATTAAATATAATATGATATGAATTAAATAATTAATGGTAGATTTGTTATTCATGGGCATATCTTTATAATATAGATCTGTATAATTATAAATGTAAAGAACATGACCGGATTAAGGGAAAAAATGAAGACCCTATAGAACAGTATTTACTTTCAGCAAACTTATAGCAGTTAAAGTTTATCTGTGGATAAAATTCATTAAGTTCAAGTCAACTTGACAACAATGAACATCTCCCAGATTATTTGGTTCCGATTTAATACCGTATATGACTTAAAATAGCGAACATGAACAGAAAAGGCTTTTTTGATGTTTTTCCATTTTTTTCCATTCGTTCCTTGAATACAAACACACTAAGTATATGAATACTGTAAAGATCGACTGAAAATGTTGGGTGTTTTTGACATTATCATTTTTGTAACTCTGAATACATAAACGCAAATATAATCCAACCCCTACTTCCTGTCACCCCTCATCGCCGGTCGCCCCGTGTAGGCGGCCGGTCTGTGCCGCGACCGTCGATAAACACTATATAATGCACCCCTCTTTAGCGGTAACCCCGTTTCTCCGGCCAGCGGCCAGCAATTTTGCATCCCAAATGTTAAATTCCCCCCCATATGAGTGGTCACGCGAGAGTAAGTTAGTCATGTACACTGGATAAATTACACCGACGCAACGGCGAAAAAAATCGATACGTACGTCCAGTCTGCGGTTTAGGCTCTGCAGTACTGAAGTGTGATGTGTGATAAACATTTTGACAGCCAGTTTGCAAATTGCAATTAATTAGCGACAGATTATCGGGTTATCGGGTTAAAAGCAATATGCGACCGTTTTATCTTTTTGTTTCCGCACATGCGAATATAATCTATTAGTACTGGAAAAGAGATTCTTTTGAATCAAACTATTTCAAGCACACATTTATGACAATTATCGGCTAATTATCCAAAAATCAATACACGCACGCATGGGTATGACGTGATATTGTACATTGGTGCATAATTTTCGTGCGATTTTGTCGGGACAAAGGAAATACATGAGGACTTTTTTGATGCTAGAATTTGTAAATGTCTCGTTAACATAAATCAATAAGGAGTGTGTTTCGGATTACAAATTATGATTCTCATTTGGGAATTTAACAAAACATTTATATTTGTTTTATATTTACAATGATTTCAATATTAATTTTGATTAAACCATTTACGCGGCGAAATAAATGTTTTTATAATGTAATGCATGAAAAGCACGATTACCAGTAGGATTACACCTGGTTGCTATTATCAGTCTCTCAAGTAACTGGCCACGATTTTATCGTGAGGAGATCACTGTCGGGACCAATTTGTGCGGTAGGTATTACAAAGACATTCAACTGCAATAAACCAATTTTATTATCGATTGATTGATAGTGACACGGGAGTTATTCACGCATAACTGATTCACAACTGAACCCATCTTAAGTGCATTGGGGCCATACAACGCGCATTCTGTAAACAACGAATCATGAGAATGATTCTTTTTCATTGACTTGGTTCTGATGAGGATGATATTGATGATGATGATTAGAAAGATGAATAGAATATATTTTTTGAATGGAAATGTTGTTTAATAGCTGACTTTAGAAAGGAAGAAATAAAATTATTTTAAGTCTATACATTGTTTAGTACATGAACACATATTTACCATTTTGTTTATACAAAAATTGAACAGTTGACCATGCACTCATCAACTCTAGACTACCTATGACACAACCCCCTCTTAAAAGGCTACCCCGCTTAAGCAGCCAGTTTGGCCGTTTCCCTTGACTGGCTGCTTAAGAGGGGTTGGACATGCATAATCGATCGACTGGCCACAACGCTGTTCTTATGCAATACACGTCACGTCTTGTTTAATGTTCGATTTTTAAGACAACAATACCGATTTAAAATTCAAACACGTCGTGTGTTTTTCATCTAAGAATAATTTGTTTATCAAAACGTTGCAGAAAGAGCATTATTATTTCATGTATTCGTTCATATGCGATCGTTTTGCTTTTATCCGCGGATATTTGCCATATACGGTTTTTAGACGGACCGGATGCTTGGTCCAAATTGGCAAGTAGCAAATATGGTTTTTATGTATATTTCAGTGGATCTTCATATAATCTGATTAAATGCATACTCTTTGTATTATGCTTTTTTACTATAATTAGTCAATGGAATATTGATGCAACGGATTACTAAGGATTTATCTCATTTCAAGGTATAAAACATTCATTCACCAAACATATAATTATACATCGAAAGACATATGTGTCGCCTAATGAACCAATTGCGGTTGTTTCACCGAATAATATTTGTTTACATTGCGAGTATAATGGTAAAATGAATCAGGCATTACCGGGTAGCTGGGTCTTTATCGGAAAACCTGTGTCATAGGTTTTCTCAAACAAACTCCCATACGTCATAGTGTAAGATCAGTGAGGCTTAATTTTGTGGAATTATTTGCATAAAAGTATAATATATCACATAGAATCTTTAATTGGGATCACATAAAAACATGATTACATATCAAAGATTAAAGCAATATATAACAGCAATGTTCATTTTGTCAATTACAAAACACAACACAAGAAGGAACAAAAACATTGCACATCAAACAACACAATACATGTAAAAGAATGCTACTAAAGTATCAAAACGAATACACACTTTACTGATGCAATATGTACAATATTGAATCCGTTTACAATGTTCATGTTGCAGTAGATAATTATTAACGTTGCCCAACTGCTGGCAACACATTGAGCCGGTGTAAGTATCTCATAATCGATGGCGAATAGGTCACGCGAGTTGTGTATCGTGTTATTTCTTAAAATTCGACCAGCATTTGTAAACATATTACAACGTATATACATTTCCAGATAGGATTTTTTTTATGTCTGCGTTGAAAAAGACTGAGTTCATGGAAATCGCTGCACAATCAATGAAGGTATGGCTGTTCAAAGTGATGATACCTGTTTTCGGATCATGTTGAGTTGAACACCTTGTTATATATTATTATGTTTGATAGTGAACACGTTGGTGTTTCGTTATACTTTGATTATTTTTAATTTAAAATGATCTTTTCACTAAATCAATATCGTAGCCACACGCTAACCACCAGTGATCACTGTTACAGCCAAACAATTGTTACACGAAACAATTTTTCAGAGAAGTTGGCTTTTAATTATAATTTGATTATTTTTCATTAAAAATGATGTTTTTACTAAATCAATATCATAGCCACACGCTAACCACCTGTGATCACTGTTACAGCCAAACAATTGTGACACGAAACGATAATTTAATGTACATATTATGTATGTTTGTCAGACGTTTTTCCAGAAGCGCAGAGATTTTTAACTAACATTTTGAACACTAACATTCTGACGTCAATATAAAATTAGAAATAGGATGCGATCAATTTAAATATCGCAAAAACACATGCATGAGCTGAAAGATAGCTTGCATAATATGTTCACAAGTTTGTATGTTTGAATGTAATAAGTGTGCTTTTTACCGTTCAAACAGTATATTTGGCGGTGTGATGCCGCCAATACATGATTTTTTTTGCGTGTGATTGCCGTCGCATAGACAGGGTGGTTATATCTATGCGGCGACGCAACACAAAGTTATGATGTTTTGTCCATGCGGCTTAAGTACCGCAAAGACAAGTCTTGCTAAATGAACTATTTAAAACTAACGGATAAGACAGATAACTCCACTACTGATGACGCTTATACTTATTCTGTTGATAGTGATCAATGGTGATAAAAATGATAAAACAATTATTATGGACGTTTTAGATGCAACATTAGATATGAGCAGAAAACATTGTGTACGTATGTATTTAGATTAATTTTGGAGATCGGTAACCAAACTTAAAATATTGATATACTAAATATTGTTTACAGGTCTTTCAAGATGTTGCCTATCCCGTTTTATCAGGCCGGTCATTAAGCCATTTTGAAGAATCTTTGGCAAAATGTGCATTTATATAAAGCCAAGGTCAAGTTTGAACTTTGATTAAATCTTATATAAATCTTGGTACAAATGTGCGTCTTTATAAATATGTGCAGTTTATAACGCAAGTTCAACGTCGATGATTGTAAATACATCTAATATTGTCAAGCCTGTTTTCAGTATAACGCCGATAAAGTTCAGGTGGAGGTTTCTCTATATTATGTTTATATGTTCGTCCGTTCGCTTGCTCACTTAAGCAGAACTATTTTCTCTATATTCATTACTATGTTCTCGAGGTCATCAACAAACAGTTCATAATTAAAGGAAAGTGACGCACATCTTATACAAGACAGACAAACCTGTAACAACTAAACGGGAAACATACAAAAGTATTTAACCTTAGTTTATTGTCTTAACACGTTAAATGCAAAATATTGGTGGCTACAACTAGGTTCAAGAAATGTCTAACCTTAAGCACTTTAAAGCTTAGAAACACTGATTTTTATGTGCTGACTTTATTTTACGAAATATTACGAAATATTTGTTGATTTTTTAGTATTTATGCGGCTTCAAAAAGACATTTTGAAGTTAACAAAAAGACGATGTACGACCTCCAAATACATAAGACAAATAACAGCTAAACAAATTGCGCTGGAACCAAACATGCATGTCTTATAAACGACTATTGTTAGCAGTGATAGAACTGTTGTAAACCATTGATGCCAGTTCATGAACAAGATAAAAGATATAACCATATTAACACAATTGCAACTATCTGACGAACGATTAAGAAGAATCAGATTATCAAAAGACTATTTCATAAACACTATCCATATAAAGAGAACCATCATACGAAAAAAATAATTACCATATAATCTAAGAATTCTGGGTGACGTAAATCACTTTTATCGAAACTTTGAGTGTAACAAAAAATAAGAAACAATTCAAATGTAAAAGGAGACAACTCTGAGTGTATTTATTTTTAATCGGTTTCTGTGGTTAATCGTCCCTCTTTGATGGCAGTGTGTATCGACTTACGGTTTTGTGTATACGATCAACATCGAAAACTTTTTGATACCTTTTTAAACGAATTAAAACCTTAATGTTTGTGAAAACATGTTTTTTGCTACTTAATTTGATATTTAATGTTTCTCTATATATCGTCATTTGATGAAAAAAGACGATTTATAATAAACAATACATATCAAGTGTTTCCCGTGTTCAAAACTAAACAAATTAAGCCAGCTGGATATATTCGCCGAAAAACAAATGATCAGGTTTGCTTACTTTAAATTGACAAATTACAAAATTCAAACATATTACATTGGCTACATTCTAATTGTAGGTAATCAAAAGTGTATAATGGACATATCGAAACTCTGTTCAGTTTATGCCGAAAAGGGTAGTCTGGCTCGAATGCTAATGGGATCGCAAAAACAGCTAGTTAAGCTGTTGCCAAAAGCCTATTAATTCGTATCAGGAAAAAAGATCTATACTAAACAAAGATTGGAATCATCATCATGGGACTGCGTGAAACCTCTTCTTATCTCGCGGCCCACTGCTATTTACCTTTACACTCGAGAATTCTGCGTGTACACTAAACATGATTTTACGACCTTCATCGTCGAATTAAAATAAGGGAATCACAAAACAAAGTTTCGATATTCATCAAATTTTTAATATTAACCAAAGTGATACAAGAATACTACATCACTACACGCCTCTGCAATCATATTAAGAGATAAGACGTAATAGCTGTTAGATTTTCAAAGAACACCTCATACAAATCCGTAGTCGTAAGAACACTATATCATTTTAACTAAATAGTTCCGGAGATATTAATTAGCGCAACTGTTGTAAGGTTTGAGGCCAAAGCAGTCTTTTTATGGAAAAAGTTCACAGCTGAATTTCTTAAAACTTTTAAAAATTAATATACTAATAATAGTTTTCTTGTAAATTAGAAACATTAAACACACTAGCCGAAAATGAGCATTAACAGTTAAACTGAAATAGTTGTTGATATATTTATTTGTGAAAATTTGTACTTTTTTTAGGCCGACTCATAGTTTTGTTATTGAAAAGCTGATATCTGCCTTTGCATTAATTTTTGTTTTGTTTTATTAAGCAACTATTGAAGTTTTTAAAATACTGCCAGCGTGAACTAATATGTGTGATTTCAATTTAAAAACTACTAGTGCCCATTTTCCTATTTTGAACTGGCAATCATCATCATCATCATCAGCAGCAGCAGCAGCAGCACCAAAAGCAGCATCAGAAGCATCAGCAGCAGAAGCAGCATCATGATCATCAACAACATCAAGAAGAATGTCAATATTATTATCAACAACAGCAAAAACAATAAAAACAAAATTGCTTTATTTCCAGTTAATACTCACTGATTATTTGTGTGAGCTCTTTTTGAGTAAGAAGTGCACTTTTCAGATTTGTTATTTATTAGAAAACGATTACTTTGTATGAATGGAATTGATGGTGAAACTAATCTAGGTAAATGTACATATACTTTCCAATGAACTCATTGAACTCATCGGTTTAGAAATAAAAACGATATGTATAAAAGGTATGACGATTCCATATAAAATATTTATTTACATATAATCACACACAGATCGTACGTCATAATTTTGGATGGGCCGTCAATAGAAATTTAAGATGTCAGATAACAAGAAAACTTTGACATAACATTATTTAAATATACTCGCCCCTTAAATTCTAACGACAGTTTTTCCTATGTACAATCCTTTCTCTATAGGGGATTCAGTGTTCTTTAAATTAATAAGATCACAGCTTGTAACACTTTTTCTGTTTAGTCATCATTGTCCTAGTAACTAGAGAAACATGGTAACTGGCGAAATACATTGTGGACAACAATGACGTACATTCGACCATATCTAGCCGTCAAAATAGTGTTAATTATACACGAACTGCTTATATAAACGGCTTATATAAACAGGTTAAATAAGCCTAAATAGTAAGAAATAATTTAACGACCGGAAAGTGATGGACATTGTTATAAATAGTTGAAATTTGATGTCTAGCAGCATAACTCTTGCTGCATTTAACAAATATATATAACCCGCGATAAGTAAGTTTATTAAGCATTAAAACATATAAAAACGGAATGCATGATATCGGTAGTTAAATAAAATAGCCAAAATTAGGTTTGTTTATTGAACTCGAATGCTAGGCATATCCAATGACCTAGGCAAACAAAGGAATGAACATCTTTAATTTCCGTAGAACAAACTAACAACCATCATGCGCGAGAACGAGGCTTCACGCGAGAGCTGAAAAATTCACGGTCACCATTTTATTCAACGCCAGAAATTGTCACGAGGTTAAGTCCCGCTTAATCATTTTGTATCCCTTCGTAGTCTATTCGAAAATAGTGCTTATTTCCGAAGATTTCCGTTTTTCTTGTTTAAATGACACACAGAATCGCACCCATGCATTGTGTGGCTATTTCCTGCCTCCTATGTGTGTGCAAAATTTTAGGGACTACGTTAAAAGATAAACGTTTTGGGTTCGTTTATTAAAGTACTGTGCTTTTGTCGAAATCTCATTTCCTGTTTTCCAAGGCTGCTTTGCATTTGGGCGAATTTGATGTTCTTGGAAGTTTCAGGAAGGTAATTTTCTATTGCAAGTATTTGAAGAGGACATATACATCTTCAATTGATAACAGGCGTGCACAATTCGATACATAGTAAAGGCAAGAAAGAGGGTTTGAAAGTTGGCAGTTTCGTAATTTGACCCATGGGAGTTAAAGTTAGAGTAATCCAACAACAGAACAAATAGTACGGTTGATGCTAGTCATTAAACCAATTATATATATTTCGAATTTCATATAACAAATATTGTTGAATTTTTAAATGACAATATTTATAATTACTAACAAAAGAAGGAAGGGTATTCGTAACATCATAACAAGCCAACATGATGATTAAAAATTATGGTACACGACTGAGTATAAAATGTGTGGAACAAAGTTGTTTCACGTATTTAAAGCAAAGAAAACTTCCCGTTTGCAGTCATTTTTTAAAGTCTTTTTTTTTTTTAAAGACGAGAGTCTTTTAACAAAGGTGACAAAACAAGCGCTTTTTTGATAACTGTGCCATTCTTCAAAATTTTGCACGTCCATTACATGTGGTTGTTGCTTATTTGTTATGTCAAAATTAAGTAAATTTAACCTGATTAACGTACGTCACAGCTTTCAAAAAAGGTTCTTAACAACTTTTAAACAAACGGGTTGGTATTTTTTTCAAATGTTTCATGTTGATGAATTGTTCGGTACCACCTTCAGTCCGATATACTTATGTCATAACTCTGGCGTTACAAGCTTCAACTAAACATGTCGGTAGTTTTATTAATATTGCATTATGCATTGTGTGATGCATATTTTATTTGCATTATTTGAAGAGTTATAACTTTGTACAGTTCAATGAAGATAGATCTTTACTTTATTTTTATTTATGTCATAGCTTATTTTCAAAGGGCTCTATCGTTACAAGCTATATACTAAACATATTGGTTTGTGTGCAAATGCAAATTGCATTATTTGAAATTCGTTACTTTGAAAAAGCACATGGAGGATGAAAATTTAGTCATTTATTTTTAACTTGTAAACAAAATTCTGTCCGATAAACGTATGTTACTGATTTTTTTTAAAAGGCTTTTGCATACTTATTTTTTTCAAATGTAATAGTGTGATGCTTTAGTGTGACAATGTTTATTTGCACCGTTTGACAAGTCACAATTTTGTATAAAGAGGATACATTTTACGCATATTTTCATTTTTAACCACCTTCATACCGATTAACTTATGGCACAGCTTCATTCACAAGCTTCTATTGATACAAGCTCTACCATCAACGATTGCTTTTTCCACAAGTTAAACGTTGTGATGCATTGTTTGGTGCCTGTTTTATGTTGGGCGTTTGTAAAAAAACACACAACTTTTATGAGCTCAATGAAGAGAGAGAATTATTTGACCACATTTAAACCCATTTACACAGGTCACGGATCCGTTCATAAGGCTCCGTCATTAAAAGCTCTACCTTAATTATTTTTTACAAAAGTCCCATTTAAAAGCAGTGTATCTATTTCAAATGCATTTTGTGAAAAAACAATATAAGAAGTAGGTCAAAAAAAGAAAGAAACTGTTATACTTTCGATTAATAAACCATCTTAATACATGTATATCGCGTGATAAATATTTTATGTAAATTGTTTTGAGAACACATTGATTGCTGTAATTGCAGGGAGAAAATAAAATGTCATAAAATTAACACTTTAATTCTGCTTTGCCAATAAAGAATCCTCTGACCGTTTAAATAATTACTTTCAATTAGTTTAAATTGCCTTTTGTGGTGCAGTTGTTTCTCAAAACTTAGTGATAACTGTTTTTTCCGGGAATGTATATTTTTGATAGGACCTGAAATATTTTTTTTAAATAAGCATATATTAATGTTACATAATAGTCTTATATAGTAGAAGTCGTTTTACCTTTAAAAAGTATCGATTAGATGAGTACTACAGATAGTGAGGTCTAATGACAAACAGCAGTGAATTATAATTGAACAGCTCAAGGACTATAATTAAAGAGCAGGGATTTCGACTGAATTAATATGGTATTTTCCTTCACTTCTGTTTAAAATTCGTCTTGTTTTGTATTTTAAAAATGCCTATAGGGAGCAACAAGGAGCCTCTTCATGTAGTACGAAAGGTTTGAACCCGCACACGAAAAATGCCATGATGCTAACAAAGCCCAATCACCTCAACAAACCCAGTTCACTGAGACATTTACAACTGATTCGTCTTTCGCAACGTTGTGAAATACGGACAGTGCTGACATACACTGTTAATGATTGTTATGCTATGAAGACTGATATTTATTCAACAACCGAATTTTGATTCAGTTCTTTGCCTGTGATGTTGCAAGCTAATACAATCAAAATAAAAACAAATACGAAACAATATCTTCTATATGGAAGGAGTGCTATATCGAAAATAGAAACGATTTAATGAAATTGAATGCAGGTCTTCCAGATATCGACTTGAAGACATCAAACGTTCAATGCTGAAGAACCAATGCATGAAGAAACTCCTTCCAATATAGTTTAGAAACATTCCAATTATTAAATTCAACTGTCGCAGTTGTTCACGCTTGACACAAGCCCAGAATTGAACTCAAAAGTGACAGTTGGATTTTCGAAAATGTTCATAGAAAAGAGTGTTGCAATTTCGGGTCCCATTCCTAATGTAAAAATGTTTTTTTTCCCTCAATGACGAAGGCATAAAAATTAACAACGCCAATTTCATAAATTTAGTAAAAAAGACGTTTTTTTCCCAATCCAAATGCCCGGGCACCTTTTATAAATAGTAAAAAAACAACAACACTGCAAATGTGTTCCTTGAACGCATGATAAACATAAACTTTCAAAATGGTTTAAAAACAAATTAACTGGCATTTTATTCTGATTTGTTTTGTTTTTTTGCATTGTTGTATACGTCAAATGTATCAATTAAATCTACCGTAACTTGGTCAATAGGGATTGTAGTGTTTAATTGTATAAATAGTCAATATAAATTGTGTATTTCGATATATTTGCGTATGGAATGGTATATTATACAATTTAACTGGGTGTTGTATAGTGTTTTATTGTGCACAATCTTGTTCAACAAAATGATTTTTTAAATTAATATATGTCATAGATATCTAATATTATCTTGATACATGAATGGATGCTTATTACACTTTTCACATGGTTTAATTGTTATCTTGTATAGATTCCTAAACATGTTTATGTTTCATAGCTTTATATTTTCAATTATCACGGGTTAAATATTGATAAAAAACTATAATTGACAGAAAATTATATATAATATATATTTTTTTGTAAAAAATCAGTTGCATGTTCTGTTGATTATTAGCGAAAATGATAACAATCATAACAAAACCTGACTCCATTGACTTATTTTGTAACTGATTTTTAATCAGAAATGCACAATTAAAGACTAATTTGAATTGCCTTACCTCTTGAACTCTAATTGTTGGTCAATGTGGAGTTTATTGGTGTTACTTCGTCACTTTAGTGTCGTGACGACTTTGCAATACCGATGTTCAGCGAACAGCTCGTCTAAGTTGTCATTACATGAAAAAATTCTGCACAATGTCGACCTATTTAAAAGACCGATCCAGTCCGATTGAGTTAGATACATTTTCTCAATCGGCATAACTCGCTGATTATCATTGATAAAGGAAAAGGCAGCTTGATTCCCGTCCTCTTTCAAATTTATCGAGAGATTCGGAACAGAAACCATACACGAAACTGCCAGGTGGCACTTCAAACGCTGTGACGCTGGGAAAACCCCAAATGTAGTTAATTTTAGATTTGAGATTTTCTCTTACCTAATTTTTTTTTCGTACCCAAATTTGTTTCGTACCCAATGTTTTGTGTACCCATTTTTATCATAATTTTTTCGTACCCAAAATTTTCGTACCCAAATTTGTTTCGTACTCAAAAGTTTCGTACCAACATCCACAATTGTGGTGATGTAGATAAACTTAAATTGATTTTATTATACCCATCCTCTTTAAAAGCATCTTCCCACCAGTACTGTCAGTACTTTGATTAATTATTACAACAATATTAAGAAATGAAACTCCAGCTGCTGGAGCAGTATTAAATGAGACTTGCCAATTAAAAAGCATATGCGTGCTTAAAATACCATGATTAAAAAATAAGTTGATTATTTGCTAATGTTTCTAATGTTTATTATCTGTCAATATAAAGTCTATTACGTGTTAGATGTGACTATAGAAAATATTGATGTTTTTCTTCAAAGAAGAGAGATATATAAGATTTGCCACTGATCTTATTCATAGAAGACTTGTGACGTATTAAACGAAAAAGAACCATTATTAAAAATAATATTGAAAGTTTTGCGAAGAATGGGTCCTTTGTAAATATATGCAATTACTTCAATAAGCTATTGCTTGCATGTTTAATTAATTCGAATAAATGATGAGGCTGGAAACCTAAACCCAACTTTAAACAATAATGCACAATTGAATAACAGAAAGGTGTATGGGAACGTTACAATATGGCATTATCTGGGCGTTTGTATGACGTCGAACGCAAATAAAAATAGCGCAACACTACCTCTACCACCATTAGACATCATTGGAATACAGAAAGCTCCCACATAAGTCTCCCGTAAATTTCCATGATTCCGCAACCATTGGTGAGCGTTTAGGTGTAAGTGCTTACAGACACATTTAAAGATCATGACCTTAATAAAAACGTGTTGCACCTTAAAAATACCATGCATATTTCTCATGAAATATCGAGGTTTAAATGTCCTGAGGGGATTTTTTCTTACAAAAGAGAACTTTAAACGGTTTCCATGGCCTTTGCCCACCTTCCACACCCTACCCCTTTTCCGCTCATACGTTTTCTCGGCCCATATCCGATGCCAAAGCAATCCCAGCTTATTTATAAATAGTGTTTATTGTTCATAATTCGAGAAGCAATAACCCCCCCCCCCATTATATGCCCGTTAGAGGAATGCAACCTTAAGTTAGAGCACTTACTTTTAAATGAAGTATTTTGTACTCAATTGAACATTTAGATATTTGGCAGTCTGGCACGCGTTCAGCCAAATGTACAGCCATTTAATTAACATGAAAACATAGGCTTTGATTGCACGTGATTTTAATGAATTGTATAACGTACCTTTTGTTTGGATAAGGTCATTTAAACTTGTTGATTGTTCTATAAACATCTCAAAATGAAAATAGGGTTAGAAGGCCGCACACACTTTTTTTTTATTTCTCACTTAAACAATAATATGTTGCGAAAAGCGTATCCCCATCAATGAGTGAATTGTTGTCAAAATTGTACAGTGCAATATTAGTTATGGAATTCTTAAGGGAATAAAAATCGCATTCATAATGTCCTCGCATGATACCGAAGGAACGAAACATGTTTATTTGTGATAAGGCCACATTAAATTGAAGATTTGTTCTACGGATTTTTGCTTCCCAAAAATGGAGCGAGCGAGCGAAATAAATATAAATTTATTTTTATTCTATTTTTTTTGTTAAATCACAGGCGAGCGAAAAGCGAAAAATAAAAAAATACATATATTGTCTATGTAAATTGATATATTTTGCCAAATAAATGCATGATATCTACAAAATACCAGTACAAGATCATTTAGAAGTAATAATTGCGTTTTAGCCCTTATCAAATGTTTGTGAAAATAAAAATAAAAAAGTATCTAATAGCTGTTCAGCTTTCTCACACCAGGTAGTGATTACTTAAATTTAACATGTTACATGAAGTTTTCATTATCAAAGTTATGGAAGAAGCTCTGTTTTCTGTCAATGATGGTTTAATAACACAAATAATACAAAGTTACAATAAATATCAAGCATAAGCAGTGATTTTTCTTCGCGTCATATTTTACAGCCTGTGCCTTTTTGATTGGGGATAACGTGTGATAAACCATGACATTGGGAATATTGAATCATTATTATTATCATTATAGATAACAGTATACCAATTGTTAATAAGTGCATGTTTAACTTCTTTCTCAAATGTATATTATAAAGTGCTAGGGCATTAAACTGCTGTATGATAAACTCAATAAACCAATTGAGTTTATTTAAAAAATTTGACTTTTTTGGAAATTTTGGCGAGACTTTTTAAAAAAAGAAAGTTACTTTTTGAAACAGGTTTTTTTTATACAATTTTCATTTTTTTTTCAATTTGGACACAGCCTATAAGAGTCTGTAATTTGGGGCAAAAAGCACTAATACGAAATATCTCGAATTTGTATTCATCATATCATAGGTTATGGTATTATTCATAACTCGATGCATTACTTTTGTTATTTTAGCACTGTTAAAATTAGAAATGAGAAGTTAAAGTTTTGTAAAGTAAAAAACAACATAGCTTCCTAATGAAAGAAAAATATGAAATGGGTGGTTAAAAATATGTATTTTAATATGAAAAAGTCAATCAAATGCCAGAAAAGTCGACATGTTTTTGTCCAGTTCAACGGCGACACTCCTTTGCATGTTAATTTTTAATATTTTAACATAACCAATACCAACAAGTTTATTGCAGATTTTTACCAATCGAACTCATACTAGCGACATTTTACATCCTGATGTAGATGCTGTTGAAATTATAAAATAACTCAAATCATCTATGATACAATGACTAATTGCCCCGGGGGAAAATTAACATTTCCATTTGTGTCGTTTGCCGACATGACAAGACAGACGAACGCTGCCATTTTTTTACCATTAACCAATCTAATAACGCAAAGCGTTATAACACTCTATGTCATAAAATACGTAGGCTAAATAAAACTAAATCATTTAATAAATAGGTGCGCAGCAAATTTTTTGCTGCGGGCGCAAAATAAAATAAAATATTTTTATTTAGTTTTATGATTTTTAGGTGCGGCGAATCCATCAAACATTTAATCAATTTGTTGTGGCTTAATTATTGATTGTTAAGACGTGTGACTCAAATTGCATACACAATTTTAAAATTAAGCAAATGACAATAACTTTTAACAAAATAACGCACTCGGAGAACCGTGACAAAAGGCGTTGAACCAAATGGGAATAAGTTTTCGGTAAAGTTCTGACACAAACTCACACATAAAACGTAAAGCTTTTATGCAATTTTAAACAAAGTAAAAGAAATAAATAAAGTTGTCACAAAACCTTAAAAATATGTTCCTACCAACGGGTGATTCATTAACCTGGTTTGCTGGTTTGAATGCATTAATTATCCCAAAAGCTATGCTAGCGGGTGTGCAATCTCCTGAAAGGAATTCCCAATCTGGACAGGTTGATGGGTAGAGGACAGGCGAATATAAGCTACGTATCTTCGAGGCTATGAGGTATGAGAAGGATCACTCAGAGAGACAACTTAGGGCAGAAGGCGTGAAACAACACAAGCGATGAAGTTGACTCTCTTTATCAGAAAGAGCGAACACCATAATCAATTTAGTAGGAATACATACAACGCAGATTGTGGATGTTTCTTTTTTTGTTGTTGCATGAATTAAACGTTCCTTAATATAATTAAGCAAATAATATCAAACTTACGAAGTATGAAAGAGCCTTGTTAAAGTCGCTACGAAATAGAATAAAGTGCATATTACTGCTTTGTTGCACTTATTACGTAACGTCCATAGTTAACTCTGCAATACGTCACGTTTCAGTATTATTTTGTTCAACGTCTTACTTAAAGTTTTAATTATAATCAATCTTCTGATAAATTGCTACACTCTGGATCAGCAGACGATTTATTGCATAAATCAGTCTCTGGTACAATGATCGTCATTTTGAACTAATTTCAATTTGGCAGCGCCCAAGAGCATCGACATTCAAATAGACCAGTGAACGAGAAAATTGTTAATATCATAAGAAACATTTAAAAAAAACACATCGGAAAACGATTTAAATTACGCAAACGATGAAGCTTTATTATATGTGGTACGGTTATACAGTGCCATAGTGTTATTGCAACATTTCAAGCCATTGAACTTGAAGTGGAATTGTAAATGAAAATTTTAATTTAGAAATATCTAATAATTCATCATCATGCTGAATTATCATCAGCATCATTTCTGTGGAACATACCAATATACAAAATACTAGTGTTGCATTGTAATGATGTATTTGATATAGTTCACAAACCACCAAGATTGGAATGTTACTTGTATACAGGTAAACATGCATACTTGTGCATAATGTTTATTTTAAAGTAAATGGGTATCATAAAAATAAAAATAGCACAACTAATTATTAATTTAAACCAATTTATTTTAGATATATGCCATTTAAAGTATGAGGCATATTTAAACACTGTTTCCAAGGTAGAACCAATCTGTTTTTATGGTACAACAGGCTCATTCGGCTCCAGGCTTATAGGAGGTTTTGGGGATTCCGATAATGACGTCACGTTTGAGCATCCTCAAATGTTGGCCGTCAAAACTGCAGCAATTCTGCTATTGTTTGCATGTGATGAACCGCATCGTGATAAGGTTACAATCATATTCGCGACCCTTTTGAAGAACAAAAAATACTCAGAACTTGAAATTCTTTCAGATTAAATTGAATCCAATGAACGAACACAAATAAGGACGAAAACAAACAACAAATTGATTGAATTTATGTAATCAACATATAGAAACTGATTTGAACCTATTTGTCTGTAAAAACTTACCTTGTTACAGATTAACTAAATCCTCTTGATAAATGTAAATGCTTTTATTTAATTGTTCACACCAGTTTTGACACTCTTTGTTTCAGCATTTTTAACCCAGTGTTTAATTGCCCCTTTGTTTATCACAAACCGATTATCTCGATATAATCGGATACTGTCCAGGCAATTACTAAGAAAACAGTGTGTAATAAACCCAGGGACCTATACTTGTATGACTCTGTATGGGGTCTCTGCATAAACCACATGTGTCTGGTCATTAAACACAATTTATGATACCTCCAAGTCATCTCTTAGCATATTAAGCCAAAAACTTAACAGTTGCTTTAATAAAATATTTGAACATATTTAAAAAATAGACATTTGTCCGAAATGGATTAATAGATAGGAACTATTAAGTATATATATTAGCCAGTTTAAACGTAACAATAACGTGTTTAATAACTATACATTTAAAATAATTTACAAATTTACTGCTACACAATTAACGTATTTAACGGGTACCTGCAAATGTAAACTCTGCTATAATGTGTAAAGATCGTGCGTTACTGCAGCAGTGTTCGAAACATCATCATGAAAACAAGCAATCGCGTTTGGTCATTATATACGGATATAAAAACTTGCGTAAAATAAATTAAATGTGTAGATTTATGGTATCATAAAATGCTAGATTTGTATCGCTCATTATCACTAGAGAAGAGTTTTCAATATACATGTACATGCAAAGACAGTTCAATGTGCAAAATATGACGGTGTTTTTTCAATTGGAATGCTTAAATTATGAATATTTCCATTCAATGTAAACGAAACGAAAATTCATTCAATGTAAAAGAAAATTAAAACTACATTTCAAGATTGAAATGTATTGAGCTATTTAAGGGCTTTGTTTTATGACTGATTCAATACACCCTTTACACTAAATTTCAATCTCTGATGAAAAATAACACTATCGCATCCACACCACTTATAATAATATTCAAATTATTATATGTTTTATAATTTTTGAAATATCATTTATTTAAGTCTTACTTAAAAAAGAATACGGGTATTTATAGTTTTGTTTGGTGAAATTGTAAGTATTAAGTCTTCCGACGACCTTTACTCTGATACAATATAATAGGCCGCGATCGATAAGTTGACGGCCAATCTATTTTTAGTAACGGAAAATCCCTCTTATGACGTCACACAAAAACCTCCTATTTGGCCTCTGCCTAAAACCTTTTAGTCTGCTGAGTTGAGTTAAAAACCTGAGAACGTTTGTGATACTATAGTAGCTTAGTATCACGAACGTTCTCAGGTTTTAAACTCAACTCAGCAGATGAGATTTGAGTTCCACTCAGTTGAGAATTGAGATTGACGAGGAGCTCACGAACGACCTCAAAACTCATCTCAGTTGAGTCCGACTCAACTTGCCGTCTCGACTCAAATATTTATTATGTGTTAAAGATGTAAGCGACGTTCTTCAAAAAGAGATTTATTTATAAGGTCACATAACCCCAAACCGGAACTCCTGTTTTTAGGGTTACATGCAGTCAGTTTGATACTTAGCACACATTGTTTAGTGCATGCTGCATAGGATTTGTAAAATACATTGCAAATGGAATGTTTTGGTATCAATTTGAAGGTATATCTGTAAGCAATAAGAAAAAAAGCCATTTTGTGCTCTACTTTTTCTGTTGATGGTTCCCGGCTTTGAAAGTAGGTCATACTATTTGAGCCCAAAATGGTCGCCTGCACAGCTGTCAAAACCGGTTTGCCTATTCTAAGGTGAATATTTTGAGTTACAATGTATAGAATTTAATGACATCCATTTAATCAAAAGATTATGCATTTATCTTTCCAATGATGTATGATGATATAGTGGGTCATTGCTTGATCATGGTAAAAATTGATATCGAACTTCAACTATTTTATATGTAATATAGAAGGAAATTAATTGCGCATGCGTAACCTATAACATTTTTACGGGAAACAGTGTCAGTTTTCTTTTCGTCTTCGACGATGCCCAGATCAGATAATTTTTCGGAGTTCGAGAGGCTCTGTCTCTTTGAGCAAATAATCAACAATTACGATGATCTATACGGCCAACTTAAAAGGCTCAAATGGAAAAGCAATGCGAGGCGAAATATGGAAGTCAAAATTGGCAGACTTGCGAAGGTTAATTAACTAGTCCGTGTGCATATTCCTATGAATTTATTCATTACATTTCTGTGGCTTATTAATATTCATATTTAAGTTAATACTTGTAGGTAAATATAGTATATTGAATGAATAACTCATTGCAAAGAATAACATTTAAAATAAGCAATACAGATTTGAGTTTGAACCTGTGCATTGCCTATTGTTTTTGACGGCATGACATCCTTTTTGCCTCCAATCAAAACTGATTTCTTAAATTAACAGTTGAAAAAGCATTAAATAATAACATTGTTTTTATTGTTGAAACATTAGAGATCAGTATTCACACTATTAAATTGAAAATACTGAAATTACATTATAGACTGCTCCACTCGCAAAATATTAAATTCTCTCATCACTCGGTATAGTGAGGAAACTAAAATATTATGTACTGGTTAGCAAGTATTTGTCGAAGAGCAGTATTTACTGGACATTCTATTTATTAAGTGTATTGTAACGCTTTAACACAATTAGATAGATACTTACATTCATTGGTTTTACTGGAAATAATTGCATCAGTTTGTTTATTTTGAATAAATGGTACTTGTAATGCCATGCCTATATTGTACAAAAATTATAGATAGATCTCTGTACTCGGTTTTTATGCCCCCAAAGGAGGGAATATAATGATCGCACTGTCCGTCGGTTAGTCTGTCTGTCCGTCACACTGTGTTTAGGTTTCGAAATATGCTCATTACTTCTATGTCGCTTCAGATGTAACATTCATATTTGGTGTGCATGTGTATATGGACAAGGCCTTTCCATACCCACAAAATTGTTTACCCTGGTGAACTTGACGTTTAACTTAGGGTCCACGTTTAGGTTTCGAAATCTGCATTTAATTTTTGAAAAATGCTCATAACTTCAAAGCGTTTATAGGGGGCATATGTCATCCTACAATGGTGACAGCTACTGTTCTACCAAATTTAATTGGTAACAAACATAATACACTTGTTTCAATTTTTAGCACAGGTAAGCTTCAAGGGGACCGGACGGTCGGAGAAGTTATGAAGTTGTTCGCAAAAACAAAAACAAGAGGTACACAATTGTATAGTGAATAGTTTTGTTTTAAACAATTTACCAGGTTTCAACAAAATTATTTCCAAAGCTCTACTGGTCGTGTACGTAATTCCGGCCTGTACTTAAAAAAATCGGCCACCTGTGTTTAATCATTTTCATGATCTAAACACACATGATTTGATTATTTTTAAAACAATCAACTTGAAAACCAACCCTAATCTCAATATTTTGCAAATTAAAGAAGCATATCACTATAAACGTTTGCATTAAAATGTCTCAAACATAACACAAGATATTTCTCTCATGGGAAAAGTGACATCATTATCCATTGCAAAAAATATATTCATATAAGAAACAAATATATTTGATAAAATTATAATTATTTCTATCTGATAAACTTTAATTAAGGTATTTTTAATTAAATGTATAAAAACATACATTTTAAACAAAAAAAATCAGGACCTAAATATAAACTTTTAATATATAAATTACCTCCCTTGATTTGAATATTAATAGTCTACATGTTGTAAAATTAAATATAAGCGTTTTCTAAAAATCGACACTAAAGTCAATTTTTTAAACAAAATGTTTTTACTTTCTTAGCTATGTTAGTAAAAATTGAAAACAACTATTAAAAATAAATATTTTTTATGAATTTGCAGGTCCCCATTAACCGTGCAGGCCTGTTAATATGTATTAAAAAGGGTAGGGGGAGTAACTGGTATAATAATGTCGCATATTTTTTAAGTTTCAAGTCAAAAATTGTGTTTGTGTAAACCTTTATTAATACTCTTAAAGTGAGGACATTCGTCTAAAGATATTGCTTTGTAATTGTACCTGCAGATTAAACTGAAAAATGGCCGATTTTTTAGGTACAAAATAATTAATTGCCCTACGAAAATTGATAGTTTATATGTCATTAATTTCTGTTCATAAAAGTAATATACACTGATCTAATTCTATTGAAATTTTCATGCTAGGTGAGTTTTGAACCCAGGATTATATATGTGAAGTTTAGTTTAAACCAGTTGCCTAACACAAAAGATTTTGTTAAAATAGTCCCAAAAGTGGCTGGAATTACGTAACGACCAGTAGTCTGTTTTGGGCTAGTTGACTTGCAAAATTACTATCCATAAGCATTTTCAACAAGCACATTTATAGGTAAATGCATAAAGCACATTAAACGCTATTTACTATTCAGAACTTTGATGTTTTTTGTTCTTTGATAGCATAGCCATATATTTACATTAATATATGTATACATGTATATGTATCTTGGTTGCTCTGCTTAAGAGTAACGAGCCTAAAACCATGTACATGTTGTGTTATGTGTATCTGTTACTTTATTATAAGAAAAAAAGTATATAATTAAATAATATCATTGCTGACCAGGCATATGTTTATGCCCCAGGTAGGGTGGCATATAGCAGCTGAACTGTCCGTCAGTCAGTCAATCAGTCTGTCCGAAAACTTTAACGTTGCTTATAACTTTTGCAATATTGAAGATAGAAACTTGATATTTCGCGTGCATGTGTATCTCATGAAGCTGCATATTTTGAGTTGTGAAAGGTCAAGGTCATCCTTCAAGGTCAAAAGTCAAAAAATACAATCCAAGGGAAGTACTAAGCTTTCAAAGGGAGATAATTTATAAACCTGCCAAATGTTGTATTGAAATTTTATTTCAAAGCGGTGCAAATGGGGGCATTGTGTTTCTGACAAACACATCTCTTGTTACTTTTTAAATGCATTATTTATTATTATGAGCTAAATGTGATTTATTTTCTAAATAAATAATTATTATTAAACTGATTATTTATCCACAGACGCCCTTTGTTTATAAATTTCATTTCACAAAATTGTTTTGTCTCTAAAGATTGTTAAATGAAATTGGTTAGAACTTTTTAAAATCCTTTTTTTAATAATAAACATGAAATGCTTTTTTCTTGTAATATAGAACCATCAATCATTGTTCAATCCGGTTTCAGTACGGGACAAATTTAAGAACAGTCAGAAAACTGGTGGTGGGCCAGCAAAACCATTCAAACCGTTTGAGGAATTGATGCTTCAATTCCTCATAGACAGACCACAATTGGATAGAATAATTGGAGGAATTGAAACCTCAGGTATATCCACATATCATTGTTATGTTCGGTTTGTTCTTTCTGGAGGACCAGAAGGCCAATAGGTCTTTGGTGTATTCTTATTCATAGAAACCATGTATGTTAGTGCACCCTAATTTAGGATTGGGTGTTTTCAATCGTAATATTTATTATAATTTATGAGGAATCAATACAGGTTATTCTTGTAATATAATTTCCCCATGTTTATGGATTTCATTCAAAATTAAACACATACAAATTGCTGAAAACATCTGTAAAACATTATATGAAGTTATAGAAATAATGTGAGTTTTGGTTGACATTATATACATTTGTTGATGGGATTGAATATTTGTTTATTTAATTGTATTTATATTGAAGCAGATTCATCATCATTGGTGCCAAAAGCAGTGGCTTCATTGCATGAAGACACTCAAAGTTCTTATGGCCCTCCAGTGGGTGAATATGAAGGTACAACTAATAACAAATTGATAAGATTTTGCAATTTTTAGCTCCACTGGCCAAAGGTCCTGTGTCCGTCGTGCGAGCGTTCGTGTGTGCGTTAACTTTTCCTTTAAACATCTTCTTCTCCTGAACTACTGCTCCAATGCTGATGAAATTTCTCAGGAATGTTCCTGGGGTGAACCTCTTTGAAATTTGTTAAAATTATGCCCCAGGGGTCAAATTTGATCCTGCCCCGGGGGTCACAAAATTGAAAATTTGCTTATATAAGGACTATTTTGCGAAAACTTTCAAAATCTCTCGTCCATAACCATTGGGCCTAGGGCTACCAAATTTGGTATGTAGTGGCATTTTATAGTCCTCTACCAAGTTTGTTCAAATTATGACCCTGGAGTCAAGTTTGACCCTGCCCCGGGGGTCACAAAATTGAACATATGCTTATATAAGGCCTTTTTGTGAAAACTTTAAAAATCTTTTTGTCCATAACCATCCGGCCTAGGGCTATCAAATTTGGTATGTAGTGACATATAATAGTCCTCTACCAAATTGACTGTTTGGTATGTAATGACATTGTATAGTCCTCTACTTAGTTTGTTCAAATTATGACCCACTGGGGTCAAATTTGACCCTGCCCTGGGGGCCACAAAATCCATTATTTGCTTTTATAGTGCATATTTTGTACTTAAAAAATATTTTTGTCCATAACCATTGGGCCTAGGGCTAACAAAATTTGGTATGTAGTGACATCTAATAAACCTCTACCAAATTTGTTCAAATAATGCCTCTGGGGTCAACTTTGACCCTGCCCTGGGGGGTCACAAAATTGAATAAACGCTTATAAAGCGCCTGTTTTGTGAAATCTTTAAAAATCTTCTTGTCCAAAACCAATCAGACTATGGCTACCAAATTTGGTATGCAGTAACATCTTAAAGTCCTCTATCAAGTTTGTTCAAATTATGCCCTTTGAGTCCTGGGGTTAAATTTGACCCAGCCCCGGGGGTCACAAAAGTGTACATGTGCTTAATTAGGGCCTATATTTAAGTATAAGCACATGCAGAGAATATTTGTTTCAGCCTTTTTTCAGCAGTGGAGCGATACAGGGCCATCATGGCCCTCTTGTTCAGTAATCATAATAATATCACATTTCCTAATGCACACGGATGTCAATTTATATCTTTTGCAGGGCTGGCCCAAAATTTTCTTTAGCCAAATTTACCTTTTTATGTCTTAATTTTTATTATTTAGGATAATATATGGGTTATTATTAGCTCGACTATTATATATGAAATATGCATAGTGGAGCTATCTTACTCACCCCGGCCTCGGCGTTCCCGTGAGCGTTGGAATGTTAAAGTTTGCGTACCAGCTCAAATATTTCCTATGTCTCATGACATATTGCTTTTATATTTTGCATACTTCTTTATCAACATGACCGCAACCTATAAACAAGAGCAGACAACTGTATCAAGCATTTTGTAAGAATTATGGCCCTTTTTTCACTTACAATATGCATGTTATTAATAAATCTATATTAAAGTTTGCGTACCACCTAAAATATCATCTATGTCCCTTGACATATTGCTTTCATATTTTGATACTTCTTTACCAACATGACCCCAATCTATAAACAAGAGCAGACAACTGTATCAAGCATTTTGTAAGAATTATCTTATTACTTTTTTGTATGTCTTTACAAATGTTCAAGAGATTGTGGAAAATATACATGAACTCAGAATCGTCTATAAAGTACAACTTCTTTAAAACATAAGCGATCAATATGTTTCAATTATTGTCCTCGTCCACTTAGATTATGACTATATTACCTTGACCTTATTAAATATGAACAATTTCCCCATGATGGCTTACGTTATACTGTCAAGCACTGGAATAGTCAAGCGCTCTCATCTGACAGCTCTTTTGTAGAAATCCTTGTTGCCAACTGCAATTTTTTGTAGCCAAATTTCCTTATTTGTAGCCATTGGTTAATTTGGTGAATGACAGAGTAAGCCCTGTTTTCTTAATACATCTTAATTTATTATGGTTAGAATACCATAAATACAAAACAGAAATATTACAGTCCTGTCATCTGATATGTATGTATTCATTAAATTATGATGTTTATGCCTTCAAATATCTGCTTGTGTGTGCATTTAAGTGTATGTGATAGATTCAGTTTAATTCTATACACATGCAGAAGTAGCAAAAACATAATCACCAATTATATTTTGTTTATATTTCAGTTGAGATGAAAACTTCGAAATATATACCAGCTGCAAAGAGTGTATCAGGTAATTAATTATTAAAAGAAAAACATTTAACTCGTGAGATGACTTTATCAGGTATTCAATTAATAAAATAAAAACTTAAACGTTTGAAACGTTTTTTCACTTAGCTAAAGGCAAAACTGATAACAACAAGTGGGTGTCTGTAATATTATTACACTGATGTGTGTAATAATTTTAATGGTTTCAGACAAAAAAACCTGGGTAGAACCAGTACTTATTATGAATGTATATTAATAGAATATAACAATAAATTAAGTAATTTTCTTGGGTAGGGTTAGTAAAAGCAGCAGTACCAGTACTTACAAAGTATACATATTAATTTAACAACATATTTACAACATAAAAAAGTCATGTTCCCGGGTAAAACCAGTACTTGACACAGAAATACATGAGTACAACAAGAACATAATCAAGTTTCCAGGGTACGGTTAGAAGAACCAGTAGTACCAGTACTTACGAATTATACATATTAATTTAACAACATATTTACAACATAATAAAGTCATGTTCCTGGGTAGAACCAGTACTTGACACAGAAATACATGAGTACAACAAGAACATAATCAAGTTTCCTGGGAACGGTTAGAAGAACCAGTAGTACCAGTACTTACAAAGTATATATATTAATTTTAGCATTCAAAATTTGAAAAAACACAACAACGAAATTGTTATCCAGATTCCCCGACATCGACATCTTCTGTTGTCCAGACAAAGGCGGCACCATTGTTTGCTAATGTGAGCTCTAACATGAAGGAAAAGAACAAAAGTAAATTAGATATTTTTTATCTATTTTTCTTAAATTTAATGTACCTGATAAGTAATATAATGATATATTGTGCGTTTGTTTAGTTTTTAGCTCCCCTGAGCACAACGTGCCTATGGTGAGCTATTGTGATCGCCTATTGTCCGTGCAACGTAGTCCGTCGTTAACATGTACCTTCTTTACACACTATATGTCCATATTGTACATGTGTGTGCTCCCCATAATTTTTTAGTGAATATTGGATGAAAATGGCTCTTTCAGAACATCACAGGTTCACAGATGGACAACAAGTATCACTGCCAAAAACTATAAAAATGATCAAACTTAGTTTTATACCTGAAAATGAAAGAGTTTGTGTTTCACTATGATTTTTTTCTATATATTTGTTTTTATTATAAACAATATCTTATGATTGTTTTATGTCTTAAAATTATTTTTTTTTAATTTTAAAACAATCTTATATGATTGTTTGTATTTGCTTAAAACAGTATTTACTTGTTAAATCTGCATACTTAAATAATTATGGTATTGGAAACATTATTTGGGAAATAATCTATTTATTTGTGTATATAAGTTATGCAAGATTTTGATATTTTCATATGATACCATCATATCCATTTTCTTAATTTGCAATAAAATAATACGATGCCAATTATGACCTGTGTTACATAAACAGTCAACGAAATAACAAAACAATACCTAAAAACACCCCTTTTCACACCACTTACAATAAACAGATAAGAATCTGTCAGGCATTCAGAGCTAAACAGGTACTGATTATCTAGGGGTAGATAAGGCTACTGATAGGGTTTGCCCAGACATTAGGCTGGAATGAGGTATAAGACTTTTGATTGGTTCAAATTTTTGCACAGGAAATTATTTGAAAACAACAACTTTTGAAAAACAAGCTGTTTTCAGCAATTGAATATTGAGCTAAATTAAATTAACATTAAGACTTATAATTGTTCTGTAAAATGTATTGAAATACTGTCAGCATGAAGTATTGTGTGATGAAAACAATGTGTTTTTTACTAAGTTGGAAATCAACAATAAGTTTGTTGGAACAGAGGTTCAACTGTTTTTGTTTGGAATACTGAAGAACAGTTTTAACAGGTTTGTATTGTCATTTCTTCATCCTTTTTTTATTTAGTTTATTGAATTAATTACGATCATTATTATATTTATGTATTGTCACTGGGAAATGTAAATTGATAAGTTGATGTATTGCAATTTAAAGGAAAAACAACACAATTTGAAGCAAAAATAGATAAACATACACATGACAAAGTGTAAATGTTGTGTACAGTGAATTATTGTGGTTGTGTTTTATGATTATTGTCATCTTTATTGTTATTTATAGATATTTCTGGATATTACTGAACAGATTTCTTTCCCTCATATTTTAATTTTTAAGGTTAAACTCTTGTCCCAAGAGCAAAAGGGGTAATCATACTACCTGATGTATGGACTTTTACACCAGGCTTTTACCCTGCACGAGCTGGCCAACTTGAGGGGAACTGAAGTGGGCAAACCTCGCCCTGTCCTTGAATAAGAAAGCTGGATTTGTTGAGAGGTAAAACTATACAGGTTATTGCATTTTAAAAGCGTCACAATGCTGACCAATGTGACAAATATTTTTAGAGTTTGAAATGTGATGAAAGTAAATTACAAGCTTTGGAAAATTACCAATAAATATTTTGTCAAAACTCCTTTTCTTTTTTTGGTTCCAGAGTATCATTAAAGCTGAAATCCAGCATGAAACCAGGAAGGTGAAGGCCATCGCACAGACCATGTGCCGACTATTCACTCCCCACCAGCTTGTGACTTGCTCCATGAAGGGAGCAACAACTACAACGGGGTCACCAAGACCAAGCCTCCCCGCTGCTGAGAGAAATGCAATCATTGGTACTTTTTCTTCATCATAAAAATTTGAAGTACCAGTTATCCGTATAGAAATTCAATACACAACCTACAAATATTTTTCAGATCACTTACTGTTTACAGTCGCATAAATGATCATTATATTACATCATTTGTGAAAAGGGGGAATTTTTATTATCCAAGTGACAGTTAACATCAGTTTGTTTTTTTAATTCATGAAGACAGGGATTGAAAAACTTTGTCCGTGTCTCTAGTCACTGTCTCCAGGACAATCAGTTCTAAACTCATTTGTGTTGACTTCCTGAATATGCAAATATTTAACGTCTTTTTCTGGCTAGAGTATTTTCTATTTAAGAACAGATTTTGTTTTCTTTGGCATGTTTTTAAAATGAATAGTCTATTATATTTTTTCAGATGTCATAGCCAAAACCTTTGACAAGCCTCGGGTTGATGTTGAAGAAAAGATGTGAGGTTGTTTAAGGCGTCTGCGGCTGATGCACAAGTAGATTGAAGTCTTTGTAAATAAAATGTGCTGTTAAAATGATTATTTCACCATTGTTTTCACTTTGTTATATAGATTTGCACCTGTTTCAACAACATTAACTTACTTTTATGCTCCCAGTAAGGTCTCATATACATGTAGCAGTTGAACTGTCCGTCTGTCTGTCTATCCTTCCGAAAACTTTAGCATTGGTCATAACTTTTGCAATATTGAAGAAAGCAACTTGATATTTAGCATGCATGTGTATCTCATTGAGCTGCACATTTTGAGTGGTGCACGGTCAAGGTCATCCTTCAAGGTCAGAGGTCAAAATCCAATGGAAGTAATAAGCTTTAAAGAGAGATAATTTCTCTACCCAAACATCTCTTGTTTGTATGTATTCCATACAATCTTACTTTTTTCAGTTCTTTTGTTGTGTTCAATGTTATGTTATAACACTATTTTATTTTATTATAACAATGCCATGTCTGTCAAAATAGTTTTATCATGCTGTGTATATGGATATATATGTAAAGTTTTATGTTTTATCGTTTAAAAAAGCAATTAGAATTTAATTTATGATATTTTTGTTCTTATCATTAAAAAGTTTTTCAGTTTTCAAGTGGGTGAAAAGTGGGTAAACAGGTTTTAAAGCTAGTTTTAACTGCGTTTAATCTGTGAAAAGCACACATTTAGCTCACTTAATGCTCAAACAAAAACCCACTTTTAACTTGCTTAAGAACAGGAAAAACCGACTTGATGTGTAGAATCTGGTGTAAAAGCCAACATAAAGAAGGAAAACACACTTACTTTTAACCAACTTAAGTTGGTAAAACGCGGTTTTAAAGCGTGTTTTAACTGCGTTTAATCTGAGATAAACACACACATAAAAGCCAACATAAAGAAGGAAAACACACTCACTTTAACCAACTTAAGTTGGTATAAGACGGTTTTAAAGTAAGTTTAAACTGCGCTTAATCTGTGAAAAGCACAAATTTAGCTCACTTAACGCTCAAACAAAAACCCACTTTTAACTCGCTTAAGAACAGGAAAAACCGACTTGATGTGTAGAAGCGGGTTTAAAAGCCAACATAAAATAGGAAAACACACTCACTTTTAACCCACTTAAGTTGGTTTAAGTTTTAGTTGGTTTAAGTTGGTATAAGAAGGTATAAGCGTGTTGGTTTATGTGAGTGAAATCCAGGTTTTACCTACAAAAAACAAGTCGGTAAGCAAAAAGTGTGTTTAAAAGACACGGTTTAACCCGGTGCCAATACCGCAGGGTTTAACACGGTTTGAACACGGATTAAAACCGGGTTTTGCCCACTTTTTTGACAAGGGTGGTCATTGTCGGCTCGGGTACTACTTAATTCAAAATTGTACCCCGGGTATATTTAAATGTACCCCAGGTATGGAAAATTAATTAAACCTATCGGGGAATTCTAAGGCTAAATTGCTACTTATTGGCTTTTTTTTCTTCAAATTAATAATGTTCATATCTATGTCAATATATTTTTTAATTGTCTCTATATTATCGAAACTCATACTCAAAACAGCATGTTGAGGCAGGTTTTGTTCAAAGAGAATTTTGTTTCGTATTGCTTAGCGCGTTTTATGACACTTGATTTAGAGTGGGAATAATAATCGAGTAGTCTTAATTGGCCCAGTATTTTGTAGTATATTTTTAGTACCGGGGGTACATTTAAGTATACTTACAGAGTACCCTGGTTTCATTTAAGTAGTACCCAAGACGACAATGACCAATAAAACAATCTACCATATTTGTTGATCGCTGAATACTTAAATGACCAATCAAGCATTATTAATTATTGCTATTTTCTTGTAGATTTAAAAAAAACACATTGGATTGTTTATTTAGATTGTTAATTTATGAGTTAAGTGTGAAAGTTAGCCTAATGGTTAAGTTTATTGTAACAAAAAAAAAGTTTGTTTTATAAATGCTCATTTGTTGTTGTTGATAATAATTACTAATTAAAAAAAAACAGCAAAAAACGTCAATTCAGAATATATGATTTTGATTCCAATTTGGATTTCTTGAATCGTTTGTTTAAATTTTCCATGTGTATGTTTTATTTATGACTGTAAAAAGTGTTTATGTTTTATTATGTAGTGCTATGTACAGCTGAAAGACTATCACATGTACACGGGTTGTACATCTATTGATAAGTTGTTCCTTGACATTAAATACATTACATAACTTTAAGAAATGTCTTTTTAATTTTAATATTTTAAATTATTATGATTAATAAATGTGATGACATTTACATTTCATTATATTTGCTCACATTTGTTAAGATCTCTTGTTTTTATAATATTTTTATAGTTTTAAGACAATGCTGCTATTTAATGGTGAATTTTGGACGAAAAAAGTGCCATGTAGTTACTAAATAAACTCGATATTATCACTAAATTTGTTGCTTTTCATTTTGCAATATAGTTATTTTCATATGTGTAAATAATTGGATATTTGAATTGTTAAAAGAGATCAATATAATTTATGTAACAAAACACAAATAATAATCTGATACTAACAAGAAAATTTAAAGAGTAACAAGTATCATTATACCTTTGACAACCCTATTCCCGAAAGTAGGTTGCACATATAAAATCTCGGTAGTGTGCCCCACTCTGGTTCCCAGCTTCTCCAACAGTCATTGGGTGGTCATCAGATGGCGGCGTCCCTCTCGCAAACACATCCTGTCTTTGAATACCTATGTTATGTAGCACGGCACACGCCATGGCGATGCGGCATGCATTTGCCTTGTCCACCCTCAACCCATAGCTAAGACAGGCAAATCTTCTCTCCGAAGGTCTGTTCGATGAGCACTCTTGTTTTTGTCAGTGCTCTATTGTACCTAAAGGGATCATCATAGTCATAATTGGTATATACTTGCGAACTGCCAAAGGTCTGTTCAATAAGCACTCTTGTTTTTGTCAGTGCTCTATTGTACCTAAAGGGATCATCATAGTCATAATTGGTATATAATAGCGAACTAAAATAATGTTATATTCGTTGTAGAATACCAAAATTAATTAACGTTTCAATAATTATGGCACAATGATTACCTTTCCTGTGATGGCGTTTGTGGATTCAGGTAAGGAGTCAGAAGAAATGTTCGACAGGCATAGCCGGAATCTCCCAGTAGTAACCCATCAAGCTGACCTGAACAAATTAAAGTGTGTGCAAGAATGTTTTTATAAAAAAGTGTGTGTTTGAAATGATCAGTGTTTATTTAATAACAACATATTATTACCATTCTCGAACGAGGCGCAGATACTACTCTCTCTAAATATCCGACTGTCGTGGACACTGCCTGGCCACTTCGCCACTACGTCGGTGATGATTAACTGCGGGTCACATATCATCTGAAAAAAGAATTGATAACAACATTGTTTGTATAAATATATGTGTTCACATATGTTTGATATAAACAGTTGTCTGAAACTTATTATAATCTACCTGAATGTTAACGGAGTGGTATCCCTTTCTGTTGACGAAGTCCATTTCGTTCCGTTTCGGCGCCCGTATCTTTACATGTGTACAGTCAACGCATCCAAGAACGTTGGGGAAACCTAAACATTTGTATAAATAAATAAATGGTACATCGCAGGTCGTTAACAGTAATTGGCAATTGTAAAAGTACATGTGATATTAAGATATCTTAGTAATCTTTGAAGTATACTGTACTGTTGAATGGAATATAGTAAACAGAACACCAAGTGTATTTCTTCTCCTGATCAGCACTCTTTCTTAATTAATAGAAGATTTTGTGCCGAAGCCTATTGGTTAAGGGGTGAAAACTGTACAAAGCTGCTTAGTTAGTGTTAATTTAAAATTATTTGCAAATATTTAAGACTAAAGCATATACAGCGCATCGTCAAATACATACACGCAATTATGCTAACCTTAATACCCATACATGGGCAATAATAACAAATACATATAGCACAGTGTATTGTAGACAAACAGCTTAAAACACATATGCTTATTACTGAAATATAGTCAAAATGTCAAACTGGTGATTAAATTATAAACAAGTATTAGTATTTTTCAGTTAACGATTTTGGGTAACAGTTTTTTCAATTATGTTTCTTTTTTATAAATAGTGACACTAACTGAACTTTTTTGTAAGGGATTTAGACGAAGATAAAAAGTTGTCTCCCTTTCAATGTTTACTTGGCAACCAATCAACTGTTTTATAAAAGAAACTAATAAAGAAAATAACCACCGATGCTGTAAAACTCTCGTTTTACTCTGTCTGTATCGTTTTTTAAGGCCGGAAAAACTATGAACTGGCTCATGTTTCGACAGAGAGACTCCGTCACGCGAGTTATATTCGATATGAGTTTGCTTTCCAAGGCCATGGAAATTGTTTGGAACAAGCCAGAAGAGCTGCAAGGTGTGATCCCATTAGCAGGTGGGATGCATTTTCTTATGTCTGTGTTTGCTGGCATAGGGCATCTGTATGGGGAAGCTGGCTTGAGACATCTTCTTTCCGACTCTGGACTGTATGCACCTGTCACTGTAGCAAATATACTGTCAGGAAAGGATTTTGAAAAGGCACTAATTGCCTTCAAGCTGGTTGATGAAGTTCTCACCACACGTTCTTGGCAAACTTTGAACTTGGTGTGAAGAATCAGATAAATTATAATATCGAATAATAATTTAGTTTTTGTGATCACAGTTTGAACAGACATTTAAATATGTGAATTACTAAAAAGTAACAGATGATATAAACTAAACAATCATCAAGGAATCATAATTCAATTCTGAAAATGCCACCAGCCCCTTCTGCAGTATGGAATTATTTACACGGTCTATGGATAAGAAGACCGCAACGTGTAATGTGTGTAAACTTAGTTTTACATATGCGCGGTCTGCTACAAATCTGTGGAATCATTAAAAATAAAATTCTATGACACGATGTTTTTCATTCTATTTGTGCCCGATCACAGTATCGGTCATAGTATTAGTCGACAGCGATACAATTTTTCGATAGCAACATTAATAAACAGCCTCGTATTTAGCAAACGGATATAACTTACAAACCAATGGAAATAAACACATAACAAGGTTAAATCAATCCAGCCGTTTTATGCAAATATTCGATTATTCGATTGAATGAATTTGCGAACATTCGAATACCGATATTGGTATTCGATGCCATCCCTAGTTAAAACTTTGTCACAAAGCGCATTAAAGAAGCAGAAGACACAGAAATCTAAAGTGTGTGGAGAAAATATGTTTCAAAGACTTTTAAACGTAAATGCATACAAGAAAGTTCCGGCAGAGAGATTATTTTCCTATGAAAATACAACTGTACCAGTCAGCATGTTTTCCGAGGAAGGAAAAATGATAATAGCCAAAAAATATGCATTCATGCATAAGATTGAAGGTCTTTTGACTGATGTCCTGCATGATATAGAAAAACCAGACACCATTATTTTTGACGGAATGGCAATTATGCAGTCAATTGTTATACAGTCTGAACAAAGCACATTCAAAAATATGGCAACATTGTTTGAAAAATACATTGTGTCATCATCCCGCAAATACACATCTGTAAAACAAATCCATATCATTTTTGACACATATAGTGCAAAAAGCCTGAAAGGAAAAACCAGACGACGTAGAGGAGACTATGAGTCGTCTAACAAGGTGCATGTTCACAGCAATTTGAAAATTCCCACAGACTGGAAAAAAATTATGTTCATCAGCAAACAAAGCAAGTTTAACACAATATAACACCGGCTTTCTAAAGGAAAACTCAAATCTGAAATCACATGAAAAGATCTTCATTAATGGCGGAGCTGACACAGAGTGTCTTGAAATTACAACAGATGGTTGCCGAAAAATAAAGGTTCTTTAATCAAATCAAGAAGAAGCTGACACACTGATGATGCTACATGCCAGATATGCAGCAGATATAGGAGGAACCTGCATTGTTGTACATTCACCTGACACAGATGTTCTTGTTCTCTTGATGCATCATTACAAAGCAATTGGGGCGAAAGAGCTTTATTTACTCACAGGAAGAAACACTACTCACGTAGACAAAAAACGTTTCATTCCAATCCATGATGGTGTTCACAAGCTGACTTAAGATCATATGAAAATCCTGCTGACAGTTTATTGTATCACAGGCTGTAATACAACCAGTGGGTGTCATGGGAAAGGGAAGAAAAAAGTATTCAATTTGTTCATGAAATATGCCAAGACTTTCCAGAATTTGCATGATATAGGTGAACAATTGAACCTTCAGAAGTTACAAAAGGGTGCCTGTGAAAAGTTTGTTGCTCTCCTATATGGAAATGAAAACCTTACATTGAATGAAATCAGACGCATTCGAGCTGCAACATCTGCACATTCCAAAGCCTTGCCTCCAACCAGAGACAGTTTTTATCTACACTGTCTCAGATGTCTTCTACGGCTCTGGATATGGCGCCATTCCCTTGTTGCAAAACATGACTTGCCATCACTAACATTGTTTGGTTATCATTTTGATAGCAACATCAATTTAGTTCCAACAATGATGAATCAACCAATTGCTGCTCCAGAGCTTCTCAATGATCTGACGTGTGACTGTGAAATATGTGAGGACTTTACATGTCGCTGTTTTATAAACAAACAGCCATGCACAGCAGCCTGCAAGTGTACTGCAAATATGCACACACAAGATATGCTTTGTGCCAATTTGAATACCTTGACATTAGTGTTTGATCAAGATAGTGACATTTCTGATACTGGAGCTGGATGTGTGTTCAAACAGCAGTAAATAGACGGTTTGACAGTTGCATTAGGATTTAAAATAAATTATAAAAAAGCATAATTGATAAGAATAACTTATTTCACATAAATCAGAAAACATACTTTCCATGTATTACCTTGATATAACCCAAACAATTAATAAAATAATAACATATGGTCAAGTGTTTTCCAAATTTTTTGTCATTTTATAGGTCAAGGACAGTTCATTAAATCTTGTTATTATTGTCAACACGTTAGAAAGTCGGTATTGTAAGTACAATGTACACTTCTCAATGCCATTTGTTCATTGTCTGTATTGCTGTGACATGATATTGTTTTTTCCATAGAAAGACTGAACTTAAAGTTTACCGATGTACTGCTCTAGTGTATGTTACTTGTTGACTTCACACTACTCGATTATGAAATATAATGTATTATCTTCAGAGATGCAATATTGAGTATCTATTGAGATTTGCTTGTATTTCTGTATTACATACTTATCAAATCAATATTATTTATGTTAATATTGATTTATTCGAGTTTCAAAAAATAAAGAATAAAAATCAAATGACACAAGTGGTTTGTAACCTTTAACATTTAAGTAGAATGCAATCTTTCGGTTTTTATATTTACATCCATTTGGTAAAACATTTTTAAGAAGTATGTTCAAACATTGTTAAGAAGTATGTTCAAAGATTGCTATATTGTTCATAACTGTGATTGTATGTCATTGCACAATAATTTTGACATGTTCATCTTATTTGAAAATAATGTATAAAACACAATGATTTATATACACGTATGTGTCACAAAACACATGTGAGGTGGTTCCAAAAGGCATTTCTTAAATAAATGAATGTTTTGTGATGTTACATCCCTTTATTATAGTCAGTGAATGGTTTCGTCAATCTAAATGACAGTTTTTTTGTATTAATCATTATTTTCTTAAATACTTATCTACAAGTTGATAGAAAAATAATGACCAAAGAACATGTACAAGATATAAGTGGTTCGTAACCTTTACCATTGTAATAGTGTGTCACCTGTTTTAAATTGTACATGTAGTTGATAAAAAGTTTATTATTGGTTTAAATGATTGTTATATTGTTTGAAGCAATTGTGTGTGTCATTTCACCGTAACCATTACCATGACATGTGCATCTTAAATATACATGTAATATTGTATCTAACAGTATGTTTTATATATGTGTCACAAAACACATGTTAGCTTGTTCTAAACTGCATAACTGATATATTTCATGTTTGTTATGTAATGTAAAATCTATGATAATACTCAGTAAATGATTATGGTAATATAAATGACACTGTTTTGTATTATTTATTATTTTCTTGCATTTAAGTGTAAAACAAGTGTTATAATAGACACTAATTTGACCTTTGACCTTCGTTTTGACCTTGACATTTTTTTATTTATGAACTGAGTTGTTGTTAATAATGTATTGTATAAATATACAATATTAAATATGTATTTTTAATACATAATGGTGTTGTTATTAAAAATAAATTTTATTTAAACTAATATGGTTGATTTAATTTCGCCTGTACATATTAGTGTCGGCCATGTTGTACGCCATCTTGTTTTTTTACCATCTCCGACCTATTTGGAGAAAACGAAAGTCGTTTTCAAAAACAACAGACCTATACGAATATTTTGACATATAACACTTGCTGTTGAAAATCGTAGACCAGTTACCCCCTAAAATAAGCTATTAATCTTGGCCTGTTTGCTACACTACGTCCCACGGAACATCTTGACACGCCGTGGATAGCTGTCAAAAGAAGATGATGACAGCCCGTCGCAAAGAATTGAAGAGATATCAACACCGACAGAAGAGGTGGCACTGGCAATGACCGACGAGTCGGTGTGTCCAAGTCATTAAAAACAATTCCAACGATAAAATAAATCGTTTCCGGGCGAAATCTGTATCTCTCTCGAACCTCCTCACTTGATAACACTTCTAGCGGGATGCTTCTGTCGGCAAAACCGCGCTCAATCAGCTGACGCCTTCTCAAACGATTAACGCGATTAACAAAAGCGGCCATGTTTGAGTACTGCTGTATAACTTGAGACAGGTAGAACGCTGGCTCAATTATTTTTGCTCAAACGCAAAGATGAATCTGACTCAGTACTCAAAAACGTTTCGTGATCACCAACTTGAGCAAGGTGTTTACACTCATGTCAAAAGTTGAGCGAAATCTCAAAGTTGAGTCAAAATATCGACTTAAGTATGTTCGTGATACTAGATCAAGTCAGCCCCAGATCAACGAGGATTATTCGGCCCTGAGAATTCTCTCTCAATGTCCGTGGGGATCAAATCAAATAGCTAGATCGACACAATATGCCAGCACATTCTTTTTTATAATCAATTAATATTATAATTGATGATTATGTCATATTTACTTCGTTACTTACTTAAATACTGCAACAATGCGTAACTCATTTTTGCTACTGCCGCTGCATAAAACATAGTATACCTAACTTCGCATCCAGCTCAATAATTGTCACTTAATTATCATAATTAAAGTAACTGTAACTTTTAAACTTTTCAACACTTAAAGGTCTTGAAAAAATAAAATAAACATTAAATTCATTTTGTTTTGATAAATTATATGCTTTATAGTGTAATTTGTGATCCACTCATGCATTTGACAATATAATTATAAACATTGGTCACATAATTTATGATAAATTAAAGTGCACAACCATATCATCCCAGACTCAATTCATATAATAAAGTGATTTTTAATGCCATTTTTTTCTACGACATTTTTTTTTTCATTTTGTGTTGTAATGCACTGATAAGTTTCTTAATTTATAAAACAATCATGTTAAACTTTGGAACACAGATAAATAATGAATAAATAGTAAGCACAAATTGAATAAATTCAGTTGATTGCTGTATTCAATTGAACTAAGATTTGCTCAAGACTTAAGAGCAATTCAGAAAGGGAATTAAAATAAATATCAGTATGGGGAAACTCTAGGATCACACTTAAGAGTTATTTGTCAAATCTGCAAATTTGCGTTGACCATATACAATTTGGTAATAAATACCACAAAGTAACATATGAACACATTTCTATGTTGACCAGTCCAGAAGAAACTTTTGGGAAAGTAAAGTAGTAATACAAGCCATGATAGAGACCATTAGACACGAGATTTATATTGCGGAAGTTTCCGGGTAAAGTCGATGCATCTCGATTGAAATTGTTATCTTTTTTATAAACTATCGACCGATAATATATGTTATTATTCTGAAACTAATTAAATAAATTAAAAAGTCATTACATGTACTTCATTTTGTTTTTTTTTTCGTTAAAAAAGTGCGAAAAACACTACTGTCAACGTGAAAAAGACAGTGTTTAAGGTACCCAATTACGGGCCTCTTTTGGTGCGCATGCGCCCAAATTACAATTTTTTTTATTCAAATTCGCCAACAAGCAAAGTACCTATGATGCTCACTGTAGAGTTTCGTTGTTCAAATCTAACATATCTTACAGATCAAATCTAACATATTTCGTACGGAAACTAGTATAAGCAAGCACGTGTTAAGGAAGCAGTTAAGGTTCATGTAGAGGCTTCAATTTGAAAATAGTTGGAACCCTAGCATTGAACTCAAATTTGACTAAAGGAAGAGTGCAACATTGAAAATGTATACATATATGCTTTAAAGGATGTTTTCCTTCAAACTGCTACCAATTTTGTACATCAACGTATCATAATATCCACAAAATCAATCAAAATACAAAGCGATTTTAACAATAAAATATACATTATTTTCAAAAATCTGAATCATGTTTATTCCACGTATTTCGGCGGAAAATAATATAACAAGTGAATAATATCGACATTGAAGAGGGCAAGTTACGCTTAAATAGTAAAAAAAGTTTACATATCTAGAAATATCAAAACTCGAACACATGTCATTTCATCGCCATGGGGGCAGCCATTTTAAAATTAATAAAATAGAAAGAAACATGCTAAAAACTCACTCATCGCCTAATTGACATTCCAAACGGTTGACGATGACAAATGCATTGGATTGTAATTTTTCCGTTGATGTTTGCAAACTGACCGATCATACCTCATAAACACTCAAAAGAATAACTATGTAAGAAGCATTTCACCAATGTTTACAATCGTTGTCGAATCACATTACTTATATTATTGCGCATAAAATAGTTCGCTGACAGAAAGATCTATACGTAACTCCGTTCAATTCATCACGGTTTACTATTATAATGATAATATATAATAATACATCGCTTTAACAATCTAAAAGTAGAAATAATTCTTTTCAACGGAGTTTTTAATAACGAAAGTGAAAACAACGGAAGTTGGATGGATATTTTGTGAGATGCACGGCTCCAGAAAAACAATACAAATAAACCAAAAAAGACGTTTGGGGACATTTTTCAGCTGGACAATATTTGAAATAGGGTAAGTGATGATATCTCTACGTGGTCATTTCTGTTATTTAGTGCGATCTCTTGCTGATTAATGTTAATAGTTGTTTTACTAGTTGCCACCAAACTGTCAAAATAAGTTATGTGTTTTCTCAGGTATGTGTATACACATACCCGGTTTTCTCACCACTGCACGTGGTTTCGACCGATTTGTTTTGCACGTTTTTCTACGGAGCACAGCGATGGCCACGCTTTCAAATGGGTAGAAGGAATCGAAATATAAAATCAATCGGTTTGCCAATTTCTTTATATTCCTTCACAATTTTATATGTCGTCTGCAATCTATTTCAATTTGAGATGGTTTAAAATTTGCAATTTGGTTGAGAGGTAAATAACAAAATTGTTAAGCCTTTGAAATAGAATTGTGACACCTATTATCCACCATACCTGGATTTTTAAAAAGTAGTTACGTTTTAGTTATTTTTAGAACTTTGTTTTGGAAATTTATCCAAAAAAGAAAGTTGAATTAAAACTCATTTGTTGTTTTATGACAATAACTTTCTGTGAAATGTTGCTAACTTGACCTTGTATATGTATATAGCTTTGTATTTATTCAACTTAAGGTAGTGCATATCCTTCCTAACTTTAGATTGAGATTTTGTAAATTAGTGTAAAAATGTATTGGTTTTAAACCAAAATATGAATAAAGCACACCAATATTGAATGTCAAAAATGTGTTTATGTTATTCTATCCGTCTTAAGCTTTAAAATGATATATAGTTTGACCATATTGTACCACATTGAATGAAGAAAATCCAAAGCGAAGTTTTAATGAATTTTATCCCCCCCCCCCATGAACCTTAAGCACACAAACCGGCAAAACAGGAATATGATATACTATTAAGTAACCGAGATATTGCTTGCAGCAAGGTTAAAGTTTTAGCTGTAATACAATAGCAGCAATCTTCATGCTTACTTCCCTTCAGACAAACGATTCACATCAAAGTACTTTACTAAATAAAAATCAATGTACTGTAGAAGTCATAAGCAACAGGAATGTTATAACAACTTAAGACATGAACTCGATATTATTTTCATTTTTTTGTTCGATATGGGAATCATTACAACGAGTAAATCATGCGTTTATACTTTCTTAATGCTTTCATAAAGTATTTATGCATTGAAATGACATGACGTGTGTCCTGTATTGGGTTTCTGTTTAAAGACAATGAATGCGACATACATATTGATTTTGCCGGTTTAAATACAAGTAGAGTGCAGTTCATTTGTTCAGCGTAACGTTGCGAAATAGCTTAACCGATAACAAGTATAACGATTATTTGCACTGTAAAACGCTTGCAGTGAAATATTGTGTAATGTAAGTAAGGCTCTTTGCCAGACCGTATTCTTTCAAAACTCACCTTAGCACTCGTACACCCGTAGAAACACAATTTATAATCGGCGGAACATAAGAGTGAAGTAATGTACATAGTTATGATTGTTTCTAGATCCAGATTACATGTATTAAAACCCATTTAAGAGAGAAATTGTTTTAAAATCCAAAATGGCCATCATATATACGACGATTGCATATAGGGCACGGATTTATTTAGGATTTTAGGGCAGACAACACAAACAAACGGTTCCGGTTTAGAGCGAACAAACAACATTTTATTACTTTTATGTAAACTGGAGACCCTATTTTGTTAAAAATTGTAGACACGTGAATTTAAAGAATATTATCGCATTATGTAATCAATACATGGCGTAAATATCCACAACATTGTCTATCTTGGTATCTATTCATTATTGAATAAGCAGGTGTCATTATTAATTCACTCATTGTCGTCATTAACGATAGAAGTCTATCTACGCATATAAAATAGTTCCTAATGATTGTAATAGACGTTTGCTTTATTTACAATGCACCCTAAACATAGCAGTGATTCGACAATCAACATTCACTTTTTTGTTTAAACAAATATGTTATCAGACGTCAAGAAAAGAAAACATTCAATGTAAAAAAAACGCCAACTAACAAAGCGGATGAATATTAAACATTTGGGCATACCTTTAGAACAAAACACAACACAATCTGTAATAATGAAAATTCAATTGCAATATTATGACATTATTTTAGTTTCTTAGTTTCTTGTCGTGTTTAACGACATACGGATACCATAATCTTCTTTGATAGAAATGATTTAAATTTATATGGGTGGTTTTGAACAAGGAAGTATTTATCGGAAATGCGAAGTGTAGTTTTAATGCGATTTCGGAACAGCTCAGTGAACATCAAACAGGTAATTGGATGTAAAACGGAAAAAAAGAAAAGCGCTTGATTCAGAAGGTTAACTTATTAGGTTTAAAGTGCATATTAAACAGACAGTCTGAATATGAACTTATAATGCCGAACCAACCATTATGAAGCTGCATTTTAACAAACAATAATTATGAATGAGCTAATTCAAGATCATGGATTGAAAAATTGGATCAAAGCATGTATAGGTTTAAGGTGTGTCCGGGACGGAATGCTTCCTTTTATAGAAGAGAAATGCGGTGACTTGTATTCAGGAAATAAGACATACACTACTCAGTTCTGCCAATTAACTAATTATTCGTGCACCAGCTGTTCATTAAAAGAGTTGAGACCAAATCATTCAGAAGATGACTGTCCAATAAAGTCACATAAAATAAATTGCGGTTGCAAATCATCTGCGAATAAAAAAATATGCCAAAATTTAGGCTCGTGTGGTGTATTATTCGACTTAATTCTGAACAAACATGTCAACAAAGCACCAAGATGGAACAATTCGGACTGCTCAAAATGGTATAAAAATGGTTGGGAACAAATGAAGTGTTTTATTGATATACCCGGATATAATGACAAGGAACATCTTTCGCAAGCAGATATAACTGCATTTGTGCACATATGCCAAAACAACATTGCGTTGAAAGACCTATTTCGGACAGATATTGATAAACTTATTCAGGTATTTAAACGTCTTTTTAAAAGCATTCAGTAAAACACACACTGTATTTTCTTACAGCTAGAGGGAAAGACATGTTAAGCATATGAGAACATTTTTCACCGACTTTACATGTGTGAAGATTTTCTCTAAAACCGGACACCGGTGGCTTCGGGGTATGTGCATGTGGGTGGGGGGAGGGGGGTTTAAAATATTGCATTTAATTGCAAATAAAACTAACCCTTGTTGTGATAGCCGATAGTTCAAAGGAATCGCGGATAAATAATTTGTTGAAAAAAAACGTTCCATAGGATAAAATGGCCATGTTTAGTTTGAGAATTACACAGATCTTGAGCTCGTCTTACTTAATTACGGGCGATAAAATGTATTTTCTAGGTTGCAACCGCACACTTAAAATATCCAGCTAAATCTGATTTAGAAATGAAAAAGCATAGTGGGTGTTTAAACATGCATCTTCACTCATATCGATGTAGATAATTAGCGATCTTAGTAGCCAACGGCTCTTTTAGCTTCAGGTAGCGCTAATATATCAACCGCTTATTTTTTACCGACCACGTTACTTACGCAACACTTTACGTTCACGTTGTTTTTTGGAGCACACGTTCTAAAGGTTTTCATCCCCATTCAGATTTTTCACACTATTTAAAACAATCATGATACTTTGAAAAATGATTTCGAAACACATTAATTGACGCCATGCCCACCCCTCTTCTGTTGACGCCGAAATTTGCCGGTAAATGTTTGTCGTCACAAAGTTTAACGATATTATAGTCCTAAACACTCGCCAGCTTTTTGCAACAAACAGGACAATTATAAATCCGTTTCAAAGTTTTAAAGTAACGTGCCTCGTAAGTAAGTACGTTTAAAGAAGTATTTTATCGCTCACATGTAATTTGATATGCTTTACCTATTATAAACACATTACGGTTTACCACTGCACCTCTTTCCGTGTCTTTTATAATACAAGGCAGCCACGACGTGCTATATAAACTAATTGAATATTATCCAATATTCGATCAGATATATAAAATGCTTGTTGTTTACATATAATGAAGTTGAAGGACTCTTTCCTTTGATAAGACAGAGTCATGATATTAAGATGATTAACCCTTGATCGATTTGCTAATGTTATATATCTACCATGTAGTAGTTACTTCCCTTGATATATTTGATACTGATTGTATAATGTATGTTTGTTTCACTTCACATAATTAACACATAATAATAATAGATTATATATTATGACAGACAGGAAACTAATACCCGAAAGAACGACATACTAAATCAACGATTATTTCTCAAGATAGTATACATAATTATACGAAAGAATATTCAAAGTGTTGAATAGCAAAGAGATTAACTGTTTTTTCTCAAAGATAGATGATTTACAAATGTATTCATCCAAACAAACGTTTTATAATCAACCGCATGTTTTAACAATACGAACAAATCAACGGTGATGATTCCCATAATGAGTAAACAATTAAATATCCGCTCAAGTGGAGATTTGAATATGCCAGAGACGCCAAAAGATGTTATTATAAATCTTATTTGCCAGTATCAAAAGATCTTGGCTTGTGTTTCAGCATCTGAAAACCATATATTGAATGCCCGCTTCAAAACTAAGTCGTCAATAGAATTGTTATTGATTTGCTAATAATAAGTTCTTTATTTAAAAGGGAGATGTTTTAATATTAAAAGATAGGAAGAATTACTGACAAACCTACATAAATGAATAAGTATATACAATGCAGCCTAATTACGATGGCATGTTGAAACAAGACACTATAATGCTATTTGTTGCATTATGCAAGATACAAGTATTGTTTATTATATGTCCTTTAATGACAGTATTTTGGCGGCATGCATTTAAGTCCCCACTATTCCATTAACATAATACATCTTCCTTCACAACCCAAAACAAAAAATATGTATACATACGTGTATGTTTCGAATAAGTTCGTAGTTCGCGTCGTTCTTTCATGATATGGTCGCATACATTCACGCATTGAATACATGTTTGAACATAAGTTGTGTGGTTGTTATCGATGTTGATATTGATTGCTACTAATGGAAATAATCGACATATCGAATTCCACACTCTTTCACCGCGAGTAGGTTCGTTCTGTTGGTAAGAAAAGGGTGTCACACTTTGAACGATATCACTTTGTTTTAAATGACTGATCACCGTACACATACATATGGGTTATTTACGGAAAAAAAACAGGAATTTTTATAAATTGAAGTGTGAAGAGCCTATTTCAATGTTTACTATTATTTCGCAATATTTTGTATTCAGACACATCTTGTTGAAATAAAAAAACATAGAGGTAATGGAAACATTAAAAATTTCCACACTATATGGCAAGTGCACGTAATATTTAAAGGTGATTTCATTTTCCGTTTTATAGCCAGAAATTACTAGATTCAAACAAAATATCATTAATGAAAGCCATTGGAAGATAAAACATGAATGTGAAATAACCTCCAGCCCTTTTCAGGTGCTGTCAACAAAGCTGCAGCTACAGAATCTATTGTTTATATTTGACTGAAAGCTTGCGTGTTTATCATTATAGTAAATTTCTCCCTTTCACCTAAGTGTATTCCTAGACCAATGATTCCTGCTACGCTACGCAAATTAACTGTGTCACGCCTGTGCTAGTAGTGGTATGTACGTGACAAAAAGGATAAAAGGAGCGAAAAACTGTTTGTTTATATCAACTAAGTATTTGTCAGTATATATTGTGAACAATCACTAAGAAATACTTCTCTGAGACCCACACTATGTTTTCCTTCTTTAAAGATACATACGGAGAACTTATCAGTTATCTGGAATCGAATCATAACCTGAGCTGACATAAGATGCCAACACGTCAGTACCTTCGCTGTGACCGGCTAATGTTTATAGATCTGCAAATCACCCAAAGTTTATCAGCACAACCAATTATTCATGCTCAAAAGTAAATGATACGCTACATACTGAAATTCCGATTAATATACACTTCAACACCGTTATTTTGAACACCGATAATCCGAAGTCACCATTATTTCGAAGTATTTTTCGGGTCCCGATATTGGTTCTTCTTTGTTTAATGTAAAATTTCATGTATGTCTGATAATTTGTGCTATTCATTATATTTTATATGTTCTGTAATAAGACAAAAATAAAAACAAGTAAAATAATCGTTTTATTCCTCCGTTTGTTACAAGTGGAAATCTATTGCTATCTGACTAGTTTACGCTTTTCAGTAAGCGTGTAACCGAACCATGTGAATTTCACAACGTTTCATTTTTTACAGAATCAAAGAAGTCTTCTGTCAAATGTTTATTTCGAATTATCGTTAATCCGAAGTTTTTTTTAACGGTCCCGACGACTTCGAAATAACGGTGTTGAAGCGTAGAACAATCTGATAAACGGCGTTGGAACGGAGTAATTCATTGATCAAAACCAGCATTATTTCAAGCAGTTATAAACGCGTCCGTACAATCAGATTTGTTTACATAGCATGGCCATTTTTCTGATTCATACTTGACTGGAATCTAATAATTTCATAATGGTTTGAAAATGAAAATCACCATTATAAGTGCATGTAAATGGCATGGACTTTTGTTATTGCAAATGCTATGCAGTGCTGCAAAAAAGCCATCATTGGAAAAAAGGCTACACCCACTCCCTTATGAATTATTTTGGTATTTTATCAATTTAACAAGGCCGATGGATGATGTTTGGGCAAAAAATAGATAAAATAAAATAACATAAAATATAAAACATTAACTTTGAATAAAATTACTACACACATCCATGTTAACTCGTGCAATCGGCATTTGTTCACAGCATTTTCTTTTTAGTGAAGCAGTCGCTATACCCCCTTACTTCCAATAGCATTGATGCATACATTTGTGGTCATGCTTCAGTAACAGTAGCAATTCGACAATTCAAATTAATTGACGCAAACACAAGGACTCATAGTTAGGTGCGAAAAGTAATTTACTAAACTTATCGCAATTTAAGTTTAAATTCTTGTTTTATTACGTAAAATAACACAAAAGCAGTTGTTTTCATCGAGTTTGTGTTAAAGCATTATTAATACCAAGTGAGTTCGTAAAGACATACAACTTTACGCTTTGACCGTTGCTGTTTACATCGTATACATAACGAAACCATACTTATAGATAATTTGGCACAACTCTTACCTCGACATGCATGAAAAGATAATGACATAAAAATGGAGATCAATTTACCTTAAAATAAATCATGACAAATAAAAATACAACAATGTGTCCGGCAACGATTTCTACCGTCAAGACCATACTTTGTAAATGAGGATTTATCCAACTCAACGTATAATAAATTATCAATTTCGATGTCTTTATTCCTTACTTTCTTATTATTCATGGGAAACTTATTTTCATGAGTTTCAAGAACGGAACGAACCTCAAATGTAATTGTCCAGAGCATAATAGTCTGGTTAGTTTTTCAGGGCGGTCGAATGTATTTTCTCGTATGAAGATTTCCAGGATGATTGCATACACTCACAAACTATAAGCGAAGTGTTTATAGCAGAAAAATAACAATACATATAAAGAGTAAACATATTCTTATAACATCGCTGCATACGCTTTGTTGTTTTTTGTCGGTCATTTTGTTTTCTTTCTGTGCGACTTTCTTAAGTGCTTTCGGTACTGAGGTGTTTCTGTCTTTTGCATAAGCTTCAGTCATATCATTTGCGACCGCCTTTCCTGTATTGGTTCTTCCTTCTATTTCCTGTTGGATCTTCTGATCCCTAATGCTATGGCCATTTAAAGGTTTGGTCAGTTTCCACACCTTGGTGGTACTTTTCTTCATGTTCAATTTTAATATATTTTCTCTGAATATTTAACTTTCAGCTTTATCGATAAGGATCGGATCTTGCTTTCTTTGAATCCTGTATTGCTCACTTGGCTGAGGTAGGCAATCTGTCTGGCTTGGGTGAGGCTGTCGTGCGCATTATTAATTTCTTGCGTTCAGTATCGAAAGAAGTTATTCATGACCCCTCTAAACTACATGATGTTTTCATTATATATATATATATATATATATATATATATATATATATATATATATATATATATATATATATATATATATTCCGTATTCTTCATTTCCTCCGATATCTAAGATTCAAACAACATAGTTATACAATAATCACAAAGCATGTTTAACATAGAAAGAGTGGCATGATTTACACAATATGTAAACATGAATAAATATACAAACAAAAATTCTTAATGCCGTCATTTCAGTTAAATTTATAATATCACATACCAAAGTCGAAAGCGAAAGCTGGTGTATTATTTGCAAACTTATAAAGCTGTTCTCATTTGAAGTTTGTTCTCTAAAACCAAATAGTAGGTAAATATACAACAAGTATTCGATTACCACTCTATTTCACTAATATCGATAACGTAATATACTTTACCTTAAACGAAAACGAAAATTTAAGCTAAAGTTTGGTTATCCATAATATTAAGAGGATAATACACGGCTGAGCCGGGCCGGGCAGTGATAATCGGTTCGCAGGGAGCATAACGGCCCGAGGGCAATTTAACAGTTAAATATTTTTAAGCATCGAACGTTTAGTGTGTGTGTTTACGATGGATTATTATAATATTATGAACGTGAATAACAGTGTTGGGATATAAAACTGGAATGAAACTGGTGAGACTGCAATTTCGATTTCGTTAAAATGTCGAATGTACTCGAATAACGCGATGTTTTGTTGAACAATTGATGGATTAAATTTAAGAAAAGTGTCAGTGAATTGTTCTTTAACTGTTTGAAGGAGATCGATGATGAATTAAAAGGGTTATTTCTTTGATGAATAAGTCGTTCCTTTGTCAGTGAATCAAAGAATGTCTATCCACAAAGAATTGCCTGCTTAATAGTGCTTATATCAGTGCTTTTAAATGGAAAAGATGGATGGCGATGCAGAAATGTGTCCAGAATTTTAACTCGTCATGGAAGCAAATTAAACTTTACGAAAATAAACATGGTTATTGCACAACTTCGGTGAGTAGAACAATAACCAGTAGATGCTTTCCTTTTTTATGGCTAAGAATGAATGTGGACGCCATTTTTTTCTAGTTGAACGTCACGCGCACACATTCTGAGGGCCGAATATAAATAATCGGCCCTAGGGCCGAATATTTTTAATGACCCCGCAATGGTGATAATGGCATGAAAAACAGTACACATGTGTTACTATATATAGTAACGTATGTATTATATTGACAATATCATCCTGTAAGTTTCATAAACTACAAAGAAACATAACAGTCGATTTTAAGCGAATGTATCATAATCAAGTTAAAACAAATCACATATGAGTTTGTGTAAAACGAAATAGCTAAAAAGGTCATCTTCAGTTACTGTTAATGCAAGACACACTAGATGTTTACTTATTGTAATTTCTGGAAGAATCCTAAATTGCATAAATTTGCAGTGCCCAGTCACTTTGTACAATCCAACAATAAGCTTATTCCATTTAGATTTTTTTACAAAATCAGAGAGTATGGTTCACATTACTGCCGGTGAACTTGTTACAGATTGCACATTTACTTGCAAATTGCCTCGACATCGCCATACTTAAGATCTTCGTTGACTTATGGTTTATCGCAGAGAGTGATGGTGAAGTCTTAGAAATGACGATGGTGGTAAGCGGTCTATCAGCTTCAAATAGCTTTGAGTCCTCGAGACATGTAATTTAATTTGCATTTTTCTGAGCGTCTTTGTCTGTTTGTCATTCTAACACTGTTTTAGATTGTCCGTTTTCATGCCATCTTTCCGTGGAATACACCACTTTCCAGATACGTTTCTAGGGTAGGCATCAAGCTGTACTTTTTTTTAAAGTCTGTAGATGTCAGGAATCAGCCCTTGTATATTCACGCACCCTAAGCAATATTGTACTAGTCTATGGATGAACACTTTCTTGGCCAAAAATATAACTGGAAGCCGGCACAGTCGCCGAAAAAAAAAAGTTTCTCAAAGTCTATCAGTTCTTCCGCGGTTTCAATGTTTAAACATGTCAATGCAACATCGGTGTTTGCGTTCCTACAGACGTTAAGAATTTGTTTTACACATATTCTATGGGATACTTCAAGTTGATTTATGTCACCATTAGAAGAGTTGCACCATAGCGGCGAGCCTTATAAAGCTTTGGGAAAGACAACATTAACATACATTTTCCGAAATGTTTTAGGGTTGAGTTCAGAAGGATTAAATCCGCAATGAAGAATAGAATTGGAGTACTGTAATCTTCGACGAAGCTTCACACATCAGTGCACCGCTCGACATGTTACGGTCACATTTCAGTCCAAGATGTTTGTACGATTCTGCTTCCTGTATAGTTTCACATCAGAGTGTCCAAATACGTTCAGGTTGACTGCATAGCTGTTCGTTGAAAACTATAACTGCACATTTTGATGGATTGTATTCAAAGCGACATTTACACGAATAGTCATAGCATAATTATTTTCATCATACCATCAAGTGCGTGCTTTGAAAATGCAATAAGAATTATGTCGTCTGCTACTGTAGGACTGTTCATATTAATTCCGTACAAACAGAAACCTAGACCAGAATGTTCAAGAGCATTGATTAATGTATATACACTAGATAGCAGTTCGGTGAGCTTTTCCCGCCTTGGCGGGTTCCCTGACGAACAGGGAACCATTTCGATGTATGGCCACGATTTTTCACACAGCTAGTCATGTTCGAGTATAACTCCATGAATGCGAGCAGTGAAGTGTCGTCTAATTATGTTTGGAGCTTGTAAAAGAGGCCGTCATACCACACTTTATCGAACGCTTATATCCCATCCAAGTAGCACACGTATAGCTTTGATCCATGTTCACGTGCAAAATAAACACTTTCACGTAACGTGAATGACGTCATCAGAGGGCCAAGGCCCTCCTGGAAACCACACTGTTGAATGTTATTTTATAATTTTTTTATTAATCTGAAAATTGTATTATAATGTTACAGGTTCGAGCTGATCGCAACGAGATATATCATTCCGGTAAGATGGATATATCCGACGATGAATTGAAAGAATACATTGCCCACATGCGTGATGCGCTGCGATTATCGGTGTTCACCAAAACAGACACCCAAAAGTTTTTGGATACGCTGACAAAGGTATGTATGCAAGTTGCTGTATTACTTTTGTCTTTTATATATTATATATGAATATTGAATATAAAACTATAAAACTATCTTATATTGGCTCAGTTGAATTATCCTGAGGGATATTAAATTATTATAACTCTCTGATTATACTCCTTTACTTGACGTTTCGGCTTAATGCCTTTATCAAAACAATGGAATTTATATGTTAACTACATTTTTACATCTTTTGACTGCACAATATACATAACAAAGAAAATGTTTTTGAACGTCAAATGACGTTGTACATGATGGCGTCATAAATGACGTTATGTAAAACGGCGCCAAAAATTGTAAAATTTCGCCAAAAATGAAATGACTTTAAATACTTACATATCTCAATCTTATGTCAAATGTGTGCTTGATATATTTAATAAATTGATATTTTGTAATAAAACAATACATCATCATATTTATATATAATTTACCTAATCTTGTTATCATAAATTAACTGTAAATACAGACGAGATATGAATATCGGTGACATTTTAAGATGTAAAAATGTAATTAACATATAAATTCCTTTGTTTTGATAAAGGCATTATGCCGAAACGTCAATTAAAGGAGTATAATCAGAGAGTATCTTATATTGTGCAACAATATGTATGAAATTCCTACTGCAGCGATTGCAGTTCTCTTGGATGCTCTATACTTATACTTAAGAACAAATTGATATCAATATTTTGTGTTAGTAGTATGTGAGTAAGTACGTGGGTTAGCAAGTGAGTTAGTACGTTGGTAAGTAAGTTAGTAAGTAAGAAAGATATTAAGTAAGTAAGTTAGTCAGTGATTGCTTGAGTCAGACAGGGAGTCAGTCAGTGAGTCAGTCAGTGAGTCAGTCAGTGAGTCAGTCAGTTAGTCAGTCAGTGAGTCAGTCAGTAAGTCAGTCAGTTAGTCAGTTTGTAAGTCAGTGAGTGAGTTAGTGAGTGAGTTAGTGAGTGAGTGAGTGAGTGAGTCAGTCAGTCAGTCAGTCAGTCAGTCAGTCAGTCAGTCAGTCAGTCAGTCAGTCAGTCAGTCAGTCAGTCAGTCAGTCAGTCAGTCAGTCAGTCAGTCAGTCAGTCAGTCAGTCAGTCAGTCAGTCAGTCAGTCAGTCAGTCAGTCAGTCAGTCAGTCAGTCAGTCAGTCAGTCAGTCAGTCAGTCAGTCAGTCAGTCAGTCAGTCAGTCAGTCAGTCAGTCAGTCAGTCAGTCAGTCAGTCAGTCAGTGCGTGAGTGAGTGAGTGAGTGAGTCAGTCAGTGAGTCAGTCATTGAGTCAGTCAGTGAGTCAAATAGTGATTAAGTCAGTGAGTCAGTCAGTAAGTCAGTAAGTGAATCAGTGAATGAGTCGGTAAGTGAGTAAGTCAGTGAGTCAGTCAGTGAGTGAGTGAGTGAGTTAGCGAGTCAGACAGTCAGAAATTAGTCAGTCAGTCAGTCAGTCAGTCAGTAAGGCAGTTAGTCGGTGAGTGAGTGAGTGAGTGAGTGAGTAAGTGAGTGTGTGAGTGAGTCAGTCAGTCAGTGAATCAGTCAGTGCGTCAGTCAGTGAGTCAGTTAGTGAATAAGTCAGTGAGTCAGTCAGTGCGTCAGTCAGTCAGTCAGTCAGTGAGTCAGTCAGTAAGTTATACAGTCAGTCAGTTAATGAGTCAGTATGTGAGTAAGTGAGTGAGTGTGTCAGTCTGTCAGTCAGTCAGTCAGTCAGTCAGTCAGTCAGTCAGTCAGTCAGTCAGTCAGTCAGTCAGTCAGTCAGTCAGTCAGTCAGTCAGTCAGTCAGTCAGTCAGTTAGTCAGTCAGTCAGTCAGTCTGTTAGTCAGTCTGTCAGTGAGTGAGTGAGTGAGTGAGTCAGTCAGTCAGTCAATCAGTCAGACATAAGTCAGTCAGTCAGCAGTGATTAAGTGAGTGAGTGAGTGAGTGAGTGAGTGGGTGAGTGAGTGAGTGAGTGAGTGAGTGAGTGAGTGAGTAAGTGAGTGAGTGAGTGAGTGAGTGAGTGAGTCAGTCAGTCAGTCAGTCAGTCAGTGAGTCAGTGAGTCAGTAAGTCAGAGTCAGTCAGTGAGTCAGTCAGTGAATCAGTCAGTGAGTCAGTGAGTCAGTCAGTCAGTTAGTCAGTAAGTCAGAGTGAGTCGATAAGTCAGTCAGTGAATCAGTCGATGAGTCAGTCAGTGAGTCAGTCAGTGAGTCAGTCAGTGAGTCAGTCAGAGAGTCAGTCAGTAAGTTTTACAGTGAGTGAGTGAGTGAGTCAGTCAGTCAGTCAGTCGGACAGTCAGTAAGTCAGAAAGTCAGTCAGTCAGTCATTTGTTACCTTAGCAAGTATATTTATTTATACTTGTGTATTTATTGTTATTTTATAATGGGCATATGCGTAAAAGAGGCATACAGGTGATATGACGGTAAGTGCATAATGACCTTAAAGTAATTTTTCACCCAACATTGTGTCCCTGACTACAAAATAAGGACACACAAAGACAAAATATATTTATATATTGAACAACAGAAATGTATATGTTCACGAATGATTTGCGCATATTTCATTTCACTCAATTTAATAGTTGTGCCTTTAAGAATTAAACAAATGACAAACACCCAATAAAAATCCAAAGAACAATGGTTCTTGTACTCTGTTCTTCCTCTCAAAGTCTAGTTATGATCTAACTCGCAACAATACTACATTCAGTCATGGTATGGAAATATAGATTACGCCATCTTAGAGGACACTGCACAATACATAAACAAATGACAACAACTCACAAAACACTGATAAGAAAGTTAAAGTTTTTGTGCTCTGCACTTACACACAATATTCCCGGAAGATTTATAAAGCTGTATTTTAATATCCTCCATTATAACGGACTTTATGAATGCATAAAAATACAAAAAAACACTATGAGTCATGGTTCTTTTACTTTGCACTTCTTTTCAAAGCCGTTTATTACTAAATTAATTGTTTTATCTTCTTATCTTCTATATTGCCAAAATTATTATTTACACACAAAACAAGTTATATTAAAGTATGCAAAGAGCAATAACCAGAACATTTGTTTATGAATATCTTATTTAAAATTGCATTTAGTGATGATATTCCTTAGTGCGAAATACAATCATATTACAGTTAGTTGCTCAATGGTGCCAAAAAATTGCTTGTAATAATTATTAGCTTGTCATGATCCTGGCATGTTGTTTATAAACGCAATCGTATGGGCGATCTGGTTTTATATTTATTTGCTCGGAATACGACAGTGTGAAAAACGTTTTGGTTAGTTTTCATCAAATTTACGTATTTAAATGGAGGATTTTAGCAAATATTTTAATATTTTGTAAATAAACACTTACTTACTTACACATATTTCAGTTGGAGACAGACAACAACTTTGAAATAGATGCGACTCAAGAAATGATAGCACGTAAGGATGCATTAAATGCTTTAATTGAGGAGTCTAAGACTCTACATGAAGAAAACACAAATATAGCTGAGAATACAACAGCAATAAAACATCGAATAGCCGCTTTTGCAGTTGTTCAGGACAAGCATATGAAATGCATTACGGATCATTTGACGAAAATCAAGTGTCACATGAAAAGCGTCAAAGAGGAACATAACAAGACCGCAGAGGTTTTGCTTCAACATTCAAATGATTTGAAAACTATCACGTCTGCAATCGATCAACATACAACGTGCTTTAAAAACCTTCAGCGGGTGAGCTTATATACTTTTAGGTGATTTCAGTATGACAATTAAAAAAATACGTATAGTAAATCGGCCAGACGTACGCGTCACGGTTCAATGTACGCGATGCAACTTACATATTACTTTTTTTAACTTAAACAGGGGTTCGTATTTTTGTTAAGTACATGCTTATTTCCTTATTAAAGAAATATATACGTAACTTAATGTATAGCATAATAAATCATAGTAAATATCATTTGTTTTAATAAATTATTGAAAGGCATTACAAAGTTTAAAATTATCAAATTCAGATGAATTATGTTTGAATTGAGAAATCCAGTTTCAAATTTCGGTCGAAACGTTTCAATGTCATGGGTTGTCTAATAAAAATGAAATTAAATAAAAAAACTCTTTACGAACTTTGAGACATAAAAAAATGTTCATTTACTAATGTATTTGATTTTGTGAACAACGTTTAACATATAAACACTGTCCTCCAAGTTAAATGTGCCTGTGTTTATTTTCTCGACCGATTCTCAACAGTGCAATGCCTTTCATGAACAGATCAACTTCAATCGTCGTTTTTTCTTACCAATATACATGTATTTATTTTATGAAGAATTCTTCATTTCGTCCATGTATACAATGAAGAAAATTGCGCAAACGATCATCAAATGAATGCGTAACATATGCTACGCAAAATTCGATGTATCTGGACAGTGTTTGTAACATAAAAATGTGAGATAACTGGTGCAAACAAAACCATTTTCGTAAGTTTATGTAATGTGGAAGTTATATGCTCAATCGCTACCTAAAATTGATTGTATCGCAGAGAATCGATACTTAATGTTAATTGAACTATACGTTTTCTTCAATTATTGCATGGAAATATATAAAACTGTGTTATATAAGCTCTTTCAAACATTCGTTCAACATTTCGGTATTTAAACACATGCGGAAACACTTTCATAGCGTTTTGGTCTTCCGGTTTTTGATTTAACGAGATAGTTTGTCACTCATGAAATTCTCATACCACTCACGATTTTGCCGTTCCTGATTTATCTGCACATAAAAAAGCATTATTTTATGATATTTAATGATATGAAATTTACGAAGCACATGTTAAGGAAAACTCAGTCTTGCGTTGTCGCTTATGTCAAACATTACGCCGAAGTTGAACTGCTTGACGTGTATGGAATATTTGGTACAATGCCACATTTTATATTATTGACTCGAATCAGGTAAAGATGTTCCAATTCTTTCAGGAACTTGTGACGCAAACAGAAATAATCCTTGGTATCGAAACAATTTCGATGGGTATTGAACGAATTGTGATCAAGAACTACCGAATGATAAGTGAAATTCAACCTGGTAAAATAAGCGTGTAGTTTTTATATTTTCAAAACCTAAAGGATGATTCTTTTGTCTTTCTTTTTTTCTGTATGCCTGTCTATAGGGTACTTTTAGTATAATTATGTTGTTTCTTCTAGATTTAGTAATAGTTTCTGTTTTCACTACAACATGGATATTGGTTGACTATTGTTTATACTAAATTTGGTATGTTATTGGCGGTAAATACCTTTAGGATACAAATTTAACTTAACCATTCATTGTAATGGTCTAAAAATGTTCGTCATTTCGACGAGAGTTGCGACGTTTAATGTTTTAACATAACAAGCACATGTTTTTTTTTTAAATTATCTTTGTCCTATTTAAAATATTGAGTGTTTGTATCGACAAGGGTAAGGTGTTGATGTTGGTCGATTTGAAAGAGCATACGTTTTAAGATTATATAAGTATTAAGCCTCAATGTCGATAACTTATTTAAATCTGATTTTTAATATGTGTACACAATCATCAGTTTCAATGAATATTTTTTACAGTAGAACAAGTTCATTTTGTCGATTCCACCTGTAACTATTAATATTCCATTTAAAATTTAAGTAGTTTACCGGTTTCCATGATAAAAAAAATGTCCGCAAGATTTTCTAATTCAAGCAACCGATTGAAGTGTGCGCACGCGTGTGTAGTATACCTCGTGACTACCTCGATGTTACATGAGGTTTTATAAACAATTTATTGCTTATATACTCGATATGTAAGAAAATCGTTCACACGTTGGTAATCGTCATTTCAGCACGTTTAGAGTGCTATCCATGAATCACTACTCATTTATCAACTGTGTTATATAAAGTTAGACAATTGAACTCTTTAAACTATCAATCAATAGTGGACTAGTTTAAATGTAGCTAGGTGTGGTGAATACGACCTACAAATGCACTCAACAATTGGAAAATCTTTTGATAAATTGCTTAGTTTCAACAAAATATTGTAGTAAACAATACAGTTCATTAAGATTTTGTTAAAAACTATGTATTTGCTCTTCTTGTTTTCTTTCAGAAATAAACACAATTCTTCTGACGGTAGAAAAGATGTACCAACTTATCCAAGACACGGCGAATATTCAAGGTACATAATATCGGTTTAAATAGTTTACTTAGATGCAATACACCTTAGATGGCCAATACGTATGACTGAAATTAATGAAATAAAAATCAGTTATAGAAATTATATGTGTGATGAATTTATTTAAGCAGATTCATCTAGAAAACGAACGTGCAAATTTAAGGGATTTCCTTTACAAATATTAAATGTTCATTAACTTCTCACACTGTATAGACTAATTGAGATGTTCCGATAGTAAGAGTTACGGGCATCATTCTGACGTACGTAAAATACGCTAATACTTGCAGCAAAGCAATTCAAATATCCAATGTTGTGACATATAATACATATTCGTTCTTACTGTTCTTATTTAAAAGTCAATGCTCGATGTCTCCCAATGTTGCTACAATAAATAAATACATTCTTGCATTACTTAAAATTACGTTTTGGAAAGCTCGGGTTTAGCATTATTTCATATAGGACATTTTATTATTGTTTAATAAAACACCATGCTATAGACGCTTTTGACGTTATTTTAACACATGAAATCGGAAGTTAATTTACTGACAAAATTGGAAATGTGTTTAATATGAAAATAAAAAAGCTAGAGAACGTGATTTTTTTATCTTAAACAGAAACATTTCATTTACCGGTACAAAGTTGTCATCATCAATTGAATGTAATTACCACGAGCATATGGGTTATACGCTTTAGTTTATTATACAGATATATATAAATAAAAAGAAAATTGTCTTTCATGTGCAATGTATTTGCGTTTGCAACAATACCCATGAATTATATTTTTCGTACATGAAATTTAAGGATCTAATCTCGTCTTATAACGAAATGATGTGTTTCAGGGAAAATCGTATTAGATATAAATGGAATACCAAACAAAGCAGAGTTGTTACACGAGATTGTACAACTTTGGAAAAGCTTCAAAACCAATCCAGGACTAAACGCTTCTGATGAAATAGGACATTGTCTGTCTGTTACTGAAGGCGAATTAGAAAAAGGTACGTCAAATGCTATGTGACGAAAAGAATCATTTTAATGATATATAAATGTTGAATACATTCATATAAATATTACAATTATATTACTCTAACACTCATTACATTTATTGTAGAGGGAATTAAAGTTGACAGTGTACAGGATGGCAGCGTGGAGATTTGTTTTCGATGCACATCGATACCCAACTGGATCAAACTTTGCGAAAAGTGCATAGATGGAAGAATGGCAAAATTCTTTTGGCCATTACAAAATCACCTCAAAAGTAAAGACGGTTTCGAAAACCTTAAAATAGCGGTCAACATGTACGAAACAGACTTCGTTGAATCCGTGGAAGCAATTGGTATTATTATTTTTCAATCATTGTGTGTCTTCCAAATTGAATTGATACTATGATAATAGGAAAATCCGAAAGCATACATGAATATAATACGCTAAATAAACAATATACGTGTAATAATTTCATTTAACCCTTAAATTATCTTGATGGCATCGTATACTTAACTCATGGAAAAAAAATTGACACCGTATACTGCATGCTTTTAGTTTGCTAGGAAATATTTGTTTCGAAATATTAGCACTACCGCAAATGCTATTTTATCGGATTCGTCTTAATGAAAGATGCATCAGACTCAGACTCAAATGAACACCAATGAACTCAGATTTGTTACCAAGATCCGCAAGCGATCAATTCATACAACTTCATTTAATTGTTGATCCATACATATAGAACGGATATGGTTTTGTTATACACGCTACTGTAGAGAACACATGCAATAGATACCTTGTAGAACAATTCCAATTGTTAGTAAATAAGTTTGATTATTTTAGTAGTTATAGTATTTCGTTACGTGTGATGCAAGTTAATTAGTTTATTGTTTGCAAAGTTCATATTTCAGTTGTCGGTAAAACGCACAAAAAATGGCCAGTCAAACAAGTTCAGATGCTGGTTTATTGTTATTAATTTATTGAAATATCTGCTAACCTCTAAAATGGAGACATTCAAATTGAAATTTTATGAATTATACCTTAATACAGTCAAAGCAAGGTAGTAGTTGTTTTTTTCGGTGGTGTACAGACCTAATATTTTCTATGTTAAATAATCAAATTGACAACGTATTACTTCCACCTTATTCGTGAGCTTTTATCGTCATACCGCAAAGTAAATCTATATACATGTATAATTAAAGCATAAAGTAAAATCACTATACGATTGCATATTAAGTTTGTGAAATAAAAATCATATAGGTGTTACATACTTGTATGTCGAACGTAGGAAATTGCCCAGTTCGCAAAAACAATACGATAAACAGGAATACAACCACATAAGAAAAGTGTTTTCAGTATGCTACGTCAACATTTAGCAATATACGGTGCATACATCAGTCACGTATAATATTAATATTTTATGTACAATGTTTACAACAAACCTAAATATAAAACGAGTGCGTTCGTGGGTAATCAAGATCGTTAGAAATTTTGTAAGGGAAACATATTGTCTTGAATAGATTATTAAAATTATTGACGTACTGTAAACATGTATATCATCGCCTAGAAAAATCACTTTGCAAAAATATTTGCATCTATACTAAAACAGTTTTTAATGAACTGTTATGTGCTGGTGAATAACTACGCTTATACATGCGCAGCGTTTTAAGATAGGCACTATAAAGAGACATACATTTTAGATATAAATAACCCTACCTCTGCTGTGACAATTTTGGAAGAAAATAGGTCATTACATGAAGCCTTTTTTAACTATACAGTGTCTTTCCTGTCAGTAAGAAAGTTTCGTCAAGTTTACGCAGTCATTATACGATGATCATATGCACCGTGAAGAAGTATTTTCCGCATGAAATTTTACTTTAGACCTGTATCTTATACATCATTGTCAACTAATTATAACTTGATTGATGTTGACGTTGTATGCTTACACCATATTGTGCCGAGGATTTTATGAAAAAAGGATACATATACAAGTTTATTGTTACAGTCAAACAACTATACCCAAAACTGATTTCAAAGTTTCCCAACTTCGTCAAAAGTGAGAGCGACAGCGATCCAACGCAAATTAAATGGAATGACGTGTTGGGGCTTGTGCTTGAACATGAAAAATCCCGAGCGCCTGCTTCTCAGATACCAGGTACAATATGTATAAAAAAAACTTGTATCCCTTAAGATATTTATATCAATACAGTCTCTTTTTAATAAAGAAAACAAAAATGCAATATGATATTTCATATTGTTGCAGAAGAATGATATTTAACTCACAATCATGTTCACTTTGCGTAAAATGTAATTCGGTGTTTTGCTTATTTCGAAAATTTCATTGAGTGTAATCTTTGCTGAGCATAAATATGAAGCATAATTTACTGTATTCGACCAATGCACATTAGTCTCTTTAATTAGACAAATGAAATGCATCAGTAGACCCAAGCACACTTATACATGTTTATTTAAAACTAAACTAATTGACTATTTCAATAAGCTTAGCGTGATTCGTTATTTACTTTTAGAAATATCATAAAGTATAGGGCACGCACTAACGGAATCACTCTTCAAAATGCTATTACTTAAATCATTTAAAAATACATTCAAGATGATGTGATTGACAACTCGACTGAAGGTTTCGTTGTCCGAGTGCAGCATTGAGTTCAGCTTGACGATATGTGAATCAAATACACGCAATTTATTTATACTTAGCGTATCCATGCGTCATATTGGCAGACTACTAAACATTATAATAACGCTCATGTATACAAGTTTATATCAAGTGCAAATATAAGTATATTTACTTATTATACCTTATAATACAGCACAACTATTGCTTGAAGAACAAAGCATGTTCATAAATTTTAATAGTATTGTTTTTTTAAGAATAGACATGTTAAATATTCTTTCTCTATAATAGTGCTCACGCTTATAAACAATGTATAACGTCTTAGTCCACAGCAATTTATAAAAGGGAACAACATGATGATGTTAATTGACCGTTATTAATAAACGGATAACATTTATATCGGTAAAATAATAAATACTTGGTGCGTATTAACTGCATGGTTTCTATTATAATAGCCGTTTTTCATAAGAACTTATGTTACTTAAGCATAAATTGAATTATTGTCGATTGACAGGCACATTAAGCATGTAATAATGTATAATTAATCCTATGAAACCGTTTCAAAAAGTGAATATTAAATGACAGATTAAAAGTAAAGTTTACAAATACAAATTTGGAAATAAATATATACAGAAACACATCACTTTTTAAAAAAGACCAACAAACAAATAAATAAAATCGTGGGTAAAATTTTGCGCTGTTCATGAAGATAATTTTATTTTTGAAATAACTTAATACATCAGATAAAGTTTATGTTTGATGACCTTTTTTACTCATAAACCTCGAAAAGCGAACCAACTTTGACATATTTATACCAAACAAAAGACTGCGTGAATTTCTAAAATAACAAACTGATTTTAATTGTTACGATTTAACATTTAGTGAATTGTTTAAATCACGTTAAGTATAAGGTTTAGAAAGGAAAGGCAATATAGTTTGATAATGATTGGGTACTTTAAACAATGTTTCCTGTTCGTTTTTTAGTCTTCTGACCATGTTATTTTAAAATAAATATTCTAGGTATTATGTCTTTTTTTCATTTTCTGCAACTACAACTTACCGCTAATTCTATTTCAGAGGAAAATTATGATTTTCAAGAAAATGATCAGTCGGTCAGCTCTAAGAGTAGCCATTTTTGCATTGATATGGGTCGAGACGTTTCCGCTGACAAAGGTTCGTGCACTTTGTATACAACATTTTATCTATTGAGAATTGATATCAGAGTATTCTATTTATTAGCAATAAGACACATAATCTTTTTTTGGCTAACATGACAAAAACATGACGATGCGACAAGCGTCTTTTAAAATTATGATTGTTAAAATTCATGACAATGCGGCGTGTGAAAATTAAGTTTGCTGCGACATTTAATTCATTTTTTTTATCTGACACATTGCTATCTATGCATTCCCTCTATGTTTAATATCGCAAAGTCTATCGCGCGATTGCTAATATGTTTTGTTTTCATAAATAGTTGTTGGTATTTCTAATGGTCATTGTAAATATTCATATAACAGAAGGTGCTATTTTATAAAGATGAATACATGCGTCCTTACTAATTCCCATCCAAAACGGGAAGTACTGAAATAAATGTTTTATCTCAGCTACATCAATAAAAAGTTAAATACATAAAAACAAAGCAAATGCAATTGAAAGACCAAAGGTTGAGATAACTAGTATGTTTGATATGTTATGAGAATCATTTGTATGTGCCGCTTATACATATCATATAATGTTAATTTGTCGGTTACAGACTCTGATAAGGATGAAGAGACAGCAGGAATGCAATCTGCAACCACTGGTCTCATCAGAGATTTGCAGGAAGTGTCAATTATAGACTCTGACAATGATGAAGATACAGAGGAATTACAATCTGCCACTTCCGAAATCCTAAGTAATTTGCGGGATGTGTCATATGCAATGTCTGAAGAGGATGAAAATACTGAGAAATTGCAATCTGCAAACGCCGAAATAATCAGTAATTCGCGGGGAGTGTCTTTAACAGTATCTGATAACGATGACTATGCTAAAGAAGTACAATCTTCAACCGCCCAAATCAGCAATTATATGCGCGAGCACTGTGTAGAAGTGTCAGGTAAGAGATCTACACATGAAAATATTAAAATGTTCCCAAAATTTCAACGCTAGATGTGGTTTGGTAACATAGATTTAACAAGAAACAAAATGCTTTCTTTTTTCGCGCGACACTATTCAACACGTGTTTACGTACCAAGTTAGTGTTTGTGTGTCGTATGAAAAGATATCATTGTGGGAAATATAAATTGAATACATTGTTCCACAAAAATAAAAATAAATCTTATATAACCATACCATATCTTGCGTTGAAATGTTGGCTATTTCTATAAGGAACACTGATATTTTTATGGGGTAACCTCATTTTACGAATTATTTTGCGAACTATTCGTTGATTTTGAGTATTAATGTTTCTTTAACGGTTCGTCTTAACTTATGTTATTGCCTTTCATTTTAAGACGTCGTGGAACAAGACGAAGAGAAGCAGCTGCGAACCAGCGTAAGTTATCCATTTGAAGTGTATACTGTAATTGATAAAGCACGCGCGCAATAAAAAGGTTGCATTAGTTCCTCTGTATATTTAGTATTTTATTATCCGTTATCATTTCTTTTTCATTTTTAACTGTTGGAGTTTAAAAAAGTCATTTGTTAAAAATAAATTGTTCTAAATATCTATAATTGATGATTGTTTTCGATAAAAGAACTAAAATTTTGCAAAGAAAACAAACGGTGCGATTACAGTTTGACAATATTCGTCTCTTATGTAAATAAAAGATAACAATTTCCAAAAGTCTCATGCCCTATCTCTTAATTTTCGCTTTGTATATACTTCAATAATAACCATATTGTCAACAAAGTAGTTTTCTTATTTTTGTTCTCCTATTTGCAACGTAATCTTTTCAACATTTCACATGTTTTTAAATTTCATTTTTACCAATTTTAAAATACTTAAACTTGTAGTAAGGCTATTTGCACTTTAATTATCATTCCAATATGCCTTGCACATAATATGACTATCAGGTATTTAATTAAGTAGCCGAAAAATACCTTTTGTCAAGTGGTTGTTGAAATTGTTTTGTATAACCTCAACGGAGCACAAATTGATCATTGTCTTAAAACTCGTATTAACACCTCAAAAACCTCTTACTGATAATGTTTGTGTAATCGAAGCTTGAACTAAATATAATGTAATCCTGTTATATCTGTTGTTTTAACGGCCGATTATTGTCGAGCATGTAAACGTAACTGAATTTTACTCAACCTCAAATGCGCAATAGAAACAATAACAAATGAATAACTTTCTGATAATCAGAATGCGTGAAAAGTGTTAGTGTAAATGTTAAAATGATATACCATTCAACTCAACTCAGTGTATTAAGTAAATAAAGGCCTTGGGACCAAAATACACAGAATAGTACACAAAGCATTACACATGTTTGTAGTTGCGAACACATCATCTTACATATAAAATATATGAACGTGATAAATTTTATTCATAAGATGATGCACATACGTGCATAACTTGAATTGCGTATCATGATATATATGTTGTGCTCATCCGATTATCAAATTCATGTACAGTATTTCCACTAATATACCAGTTATACAAAAATTCGCTATGTTCAACTTCAAATTTACTTCATTGAAAGAATACATGATATTTACAACCAATATCAGTAATATTGTTTTCGTTGAATTAAAAATTACATATTCTGAAATTATATGCAACATGCAATTGCATACCAACTTCACTATTTAAGTTGTGATTGAAGCACCTAAACTTGACAAAGGCTGTCTTATATTTAAGTGGAATTCTAAACTGCAAATCCTTTTCGGTGTTAAGTAGAGACTTATTGTTCTTATAATGGTTACATCTGGATGCATTGCTTATGTCATTGTGCCAATTCTGGGTGACGCAATCAAGTATACGCTGACAAAAATTGTATGAATAAAATCTATGTTGCGAATACACTGAGAGTTCCAAACAAACGCGAAACCTTATCTAAATATTAAGAGTTTTACATTCGTTGCGTAGCAATTACGCCCAGCGTTATCTATTGTTATTAACATAGTAAAGCATGGTTTGGAAAATCTGTTATTAGGCATCGTTAACAGCTTACACCAATATTTAATTAAATTAACAAAATATGTAACATATAAAGGCAGTCGGTCACATTCACAAAGGGGGATACAGGTATTTGTATTTTTCCTAACATGCAATGGCGTTTACACAATGTTTTTGGACAGTGGTATTTACATATTATAGCCCCATATCTGTGAGCCGTAACACAATATAGCTTCACCATGCTATCAAAAAGAAAAATAGCTCTTTAATATACTTGTGTCCAAAGGTCGTTTTATAAATATAAGTTGAAAATATTGCTTTTGGGGCTTGATAGCTTATTTTATCGTGCGCCACGTTCCATGATAATTTGGTTGTGATCAATAATCCCATATATTTATATGCGGAAGTGGTATTTATTTTCGTGCCACGACATGTCCAGCGCTCGTAATTTCTTTAAGGCCCGCCATTTCTTAAAAAAAATATTTCAGATTTATGTAAGTTATTGATCAACTACGTTTAACTGTTGTTGACGTTTAGGTTGCAATATCGTCCTCAAACATGAGGCATACAATTTCAGGCAATTCATTTTAAACAAAAATTCAAAGCCACAAGCTTCACGTAGCACTACTGATATTCATCTAAAAATAGTGCAAATATGGTAGAGCTGGTCTTGTCCCCTTGACGGGTACCAATATTCCATTGAAATAATCTGATATAGAAATCTGACAAGTGTTTTATAATTTCGCAGCAGAATTACTGACGGCTGTATTAAGTATTTTAACACAGGAATTGAGTGGGCTCTTGATTTGTTATTATTGTGTTGCAATTTTAGTAAATGGTGATTCAAATACAGGTACTGTATATATATATATATAAATATATATATATATATATATAATGTTACACGAGGGCATAGTTTCTGTTAAGGTATCTATGATTTTTACAGCGGTGTTAATATGTTAATATAGCATTTTAAGATCTAGCTTCATTTATGGATTGCTGAATAAGCGTGTGTACTACTGTGGCAACTCTTAAAGTCGATATCGTTCCAGCATGACAAAGTACTAAAGTAACGATGGTTTCGAGTGTATGAGGTTTTCATACGTACATATTTAAAGTATGGGGTCATTTATCGGTAATAAGGAGGTATTGTATTACCATGCATGATTATGCATCTTGTGTAAAAAACCATAATCAAGGTAACTTAATCATACTATACAACTCAGGAAAAAAATGTTGACTTGGTTGTTATGTCCGTTTTATTGGATATTCGTGTATCCATCCGCTTTCAGGCCGATATGGGGCATTTTGTTTCTCGTAAAATGTCACTATCTGATTAAAGGTCAAAGGTAATACAATATATGTTTCCGCTAAGAAACGTCTGCTGATTTTAACTCGCCCTTATTCAGACGTATTGTATCTTAATCCTTCCCAGCTTTTCGATTAAAAGTTATGTCACAATTCAAGTCCAAAGGAAAGCATGTTCATATTCATTTCACTACTTCATAAACAATGGAAGGAGTTTAACGCAAGTTCGTTTTACATGGTTGGGCAAAGCCCAATGTCACAATTCGATGTAAAATATCAAGATGTTGGTTACTATTCATGACTTCCATTGGCCTTGACGGTTAAAAGTATCATTTGCGGATTATGAATATGAAAGTGAAGTCAAATGTCAAGGAGTTTCAGATGTTTAAACGACTGTACGAATATAAGTTTTAGTGTATTTTTATATTAATATTCCCTATAACCTGATAAGTGGTGTAATTTACAACGCTCACCAAGCGAAGGTCAATCTCACGATTTAAGGTAAAATCCAAATATTTTCGCTTCCGCTACATAGCAAATTACACATAAAGGATGCAATGCTGTGTACATCTCCTGATTGTCGTTATCCGGTTAAGTTCACTAGTCGAATTCAAAGGTCAACGCTCATTTGTTTCTGCTCTATATTCCAAGAAAAATCTTTTTTTACACGTTCGTATTACCAATACGACTCTAAAAGTATTATTATTATTACTATTATTATTATTATTATTATTATTATTATTATTATTATTATTATTATTTTTATTATTATTATTATTATTAATATCATCATCATTATTATTACTATTATTATTATTATCATTATTATTATAGTAAGCTCATCTGAGCACAACCTACTAATGGTTAGCTTTTGTGATCTCCCTTTAGTCCGTCGTTTGTCGCAACTCTTGCGCCACGCGTCGTTATCGTGTGTCGTCAATGTTTACATGTTTACTATAGAGGTGACAGTTATTGTTCAATCTTCGTACAACTTGGTTAGAACATTTGTCTTTATGAAATTTTGACCGAGTTTGAATCTGGAGCACATGTCGTTAAACACTTTTTCATTAGGCCAATTAAAAATGTTGTAAACACTATAGAAGTTACATTAAAAAAAATTCAAAACTTCATGAAACTTGGGCGACTTTGATGTGTTTTATTCATATTTCGACTGAGTTTGAAAATGATATCGGTCTGTTATAAAACAAGTCGCCACGTATCGGGGCAGTTTTCCCTTAATGGCTAAAGTGGAACCTTGTTTAACCCATTCATGCCTAGCGTCCTGAAAAAGGACATTGCAAACAGATGAACCCAGATGAGACGCCGCATGATGCGGCGTCTCATCTGGGTCTACGCTGTTCGTTTAAAGGAATTTCTGTAAGAATTGTTCTAAATATAGAAATAAATATACTAGACATCGCTAATTTTGGAAATAAATTGATCCAACTAAGAAGGATGGGAGAGTCCACTTGGAATAAATGGATTAAAGTCTTGAAGAGGCATTTTTGATCCAATCTAAGACAAAGTTTCTCAGAACAATTGTTCAAATTAAATCTCGCCCGAGTTCTAAAATGGTTCAGGTTCGTTAAAAACGTGTCCGCCCGGGGGATGCATTTTCTTTTACAGCTGTACTGAAATGTTGTTTAGCCTTTAGAGGTAATTTTTTTGATCCAATCATCATGAATCTTGCTCAGAACAGTATTATTATCATTATTTTAATTTTCATTTTTAGGTTTCTTCTCTGTCTACTTCTTCTTCTTCTCATTGCTATCATTATTCGTATTATTATACTACATAGGCTTCCGATACTCTCGAGAAGCAGGCGATGGTACAGACGATAGCGGCCATAGAGCTGTATCATGCACAACGCGAGGTGGCCAACTATCTGGAGCTGGCCTATCTGAACCTGGCGGATCACCCTGATGTCGCCAGAGAGGTTCTCATCATCTATTTTGTTCACAAAAGCGAAAAAACAACAACAACGTTTTCATGATTCTTTGGAAAATTGCAATATTTCTACGTATCACGGTATGTTTTATCCGTTTACGTCTTATTCTGATTAAATCGTCCACATGTTTATAATTTTTGACTGACAGGTTCGGATGACGGCACATGCGGCGCGGTCACAGCACCTGCTGACGTCGGGCTTGATGAAAAAGTTCACAGTGACTGCTGGTCACATAATCAAGACCATGATTCCGATGATTTTGGACGCCGTAGATTTACAGGCATGTTACACAAATGGTTTGCATGTTTGATGAAATCATATAATTGGTTGCTTTTGTAGTTTTCTTTTGTAGTTTATGTTTATCGTAAAGTAAGTGTTTAATTTACATCGTATAAATTTACATTAAGAAATAAAACTATTTATTACTAGCACGATTCAACCAATTTCCTTGCGTAACTGCGCAATATAGTATACAATATTATGGATGCATATTTCAGAACTCATTATTTGCCCACATCAAGTCACATATAAATAACTATCTCACTTCTTGAGTTCGCCACAAGCCACCAACTCACTCTGGTTAATACGCTTCACCCAAAAAGAACCGCCCAGAACAGCAAAACGGACAAGTACACATTCTGATCGATTTCTTTCTGGCACCTCAACGGTTCAAGTTCAGCATCAACAATTAAAACACAAGAATGTGTACTGTTGCAGATCATCAAGCTGAAGTTAAAGAACAAACTTATCACCATGAACCACAAATTTTTTTTTAATTGAAGAAATTAACTGCGATAGCAGAGGCATTTCAAACACAGATGGATGATAAGATTGAAGTCTTGAACATCCTCAACAATTAAATCGACATCATCACAAACCACACCAAGGAAGTCCTGCTGTCGTCAGACAAAGAAGTCCGCGGAAGAAATATGTTTAAGAACAAGCCATTGGTGACGAGCGAGATCATGGACCTATGAGACAAAAGCAGAGAGAAGTACTCCAGCTAGGACTCTAGGTCACAGTACCAGAAGATCATCAAGGAGGACGAAGATGAAAGAAACAAAAAAGGTGTGGATTTAGGAGTAATGTAACAACATTGACCAACAGTAACCACCGGCAGCAGTAAGGCAGCCTACAGTACCCTAAAGACCCTTTACGAAAACCAGTAAGCCCAAATGTAGTGTTATATTAGACGCTTACGGGAACATCCAGACCGAGAATGTCGCATTTCTGAACAGGTGGACTGAATACTGCTGCGACTTTTATAACTACCCGCATCGACCCGACCCCAGTCTCATTTAGTACAATTCTAGAACAGAAGCGGATAATGAAAGTCTGAAGATAATAATTGATGAGGCGGGTGAGGCAGTGCGCAGTCTGACAGAAAATAAATCTCCGGGTTGGACAATGTCCATTCTGAGCAGTTAAAGAATGGAGAAGAGATAATGCTTGCACTTAGCCAGAATATCTGGGAGGAGAAGTGACCCAAAGCGTAGGACAAGTCTCTAGTTATTCTGCTACCGAAACAGGCAATCTTTGGTTGTATAAGAAATAACGCACTATAACCCTAAAACGCAAAGTGCGCTCCACAAGGTCATGCTATATATCATCCCCGACCGAAGGAACCATAAGCCCGAGGTGAAGCTGGCAGAAGACAGGCTGGATTCTGAGCAGGGTGAAGCACAGTTGTACAGACCTTCAACTGCAGAGTCATCCACTGAGAAACGACTAAGAATTGCCATGGTAACCGCAGCGATGGCAGACTGAGCAAGCTGTTGAAAAGCATATTTATCAGCTTACCCACTCGCAGGCTCTTAAAGTCCCTCGTAGTCTCCTTCCTACTCTATGGCTGCGAGACCTGAACGCTTTACAGGGTCACAGGCCGAAGGATTCATGCCTGTGAGCATAAGTGTTTCTGAAGACTGCTCAGCATCTCCTACATTTATCACAAGACCAACGAGTACGTCAGAACCGCGACAGCTGCATTGGTTGGCTCTCAAGAATCCCTCTTGACGCTAGTTAAAAGACGATAGCTGGCTTGGTTTAAACACGTCACCAGGTACGACTCACTGTGAAAGAATGTGCTCCAGGAATCGCTAAATAGAGGTCATCAGAGGATCTATGATGATGATGAAATAACTATAGACTTTGAGGAACTTGTTTTCTTTTTCAGGATCGAGATATCATTATTGACGCCTTTGGTGATATTATCCAAAATGCTGAGTCTATGAAGAAGGACTCAGAAGACACAAGAACGAGGTATGCATCTCTGAGAGAGAAAAACTGAAAAAGCGATTAAAGCAAGATAGTTGGGGCTTATTAATCATTAGTTTACATTATTTGAAATTATTATTCTGGATTGTCACTGAAATTAAGAGAAAATCGGACACTTGACCGCACTGGATGTTATTTTGTCCTTTGGAAGGAAACAACATGCTTAAACCAATGAAAATAAATCTCGATGCTTAATTATAGAAATGGCCGCTATTCAACGCTTCATATAACATCAACATTAAAGTGAGCATATTGATAGCAGTGATAATTACTAAAATAATGGGGGTTCATAAACATAAGTGTGTATATTTGCAGCTACCTAACTCTCCAAACAGAGGTACACAGGAATATGGCATCCGTTAATGACATAAACAAACATGTCGTCAAAGAAAGCGAGCGGCTCAAGCTAGAAATGGAACGAGAAGAACAGATGGCCAGGGCTGCATCACTGGCTCAGAAAGAATTTGAAGAAGAAAAGAAAAGGATGGAAGAAGACTTAGAATCCTTGAAAGGACAGAGAGATCTAATGATTCAAGTTGCAGGTAGGAAGTGCAATATAATGTGCAGTACAGTAAGCATGATATGGAGTTTGAGTAAGTGATGCGTTTTACAGAGGACGAAATTTATATAATTAAAAAAATGTCCAAACATTTATTAGCCCAGACTGTTTAAAAGTGTTAACCAATCTGGCTTGTGTTATATATATTTTTATGAGAAACTTCGATTTCTATACGCCGTACATTTGTGTTAATTTGTCTACACTGTCAGAGGGTGCAGGTCGCGATATGTCAGTAGATGACACAAATTTTCTGGACTACAGCATTCGCCCAAGCGCTGCAATGGGCGGTGGCGTCGGAGTCGTGTTAGAGGTTGTCGGGAAGGCAGTAAACTTTTTCACTAGCATGTTTAAAGGAGACAAGAAGAAAGACAGGGTACGTAATATAGCATGTGTCATTTTAAATGGATACATGTTAATGTGTTTTTAATATGAATACAGAAATAGTTTAGGTGTTCAGGCTAAATACACGCGGATCCGAAGTGACACTACAGTTACAATTTTTAGGACATCAATGACGGCTAACGCTTAAACAAGATTTCGTTGTTCTTTGTAAAACGTTTAAAAGTTTGTACTGCAGTTCATAGAAATATCAACCAATGGTGCGTGCATTGTGTCTATCTACCGCATCCACTCTATTCTAACTTATGGTTCGAATATAAGACAATCAAACACATGTCAATATCTATTGCAAACTTTGTTTGGTTGAACGTGACCTTGGTAACACGTAAAACCGTGTGTGCAAATGTTAGGTTTATCATAATTGTAATATACTTATTTGGTGATTTTCTTAACGTTTATGCGTCTGCGAACGCTGATGACCTTAAAAATGAAAAATGGTGTGCCATCTAAAAAATGAGTGAAATAGTTTTTTTTCTCCAGAAAGTGTTTTGTTTATATTTTAAGTACAAAGAGCTAATGAAGGGACACCAAGCGGCAGAAGACAACGTGCACATGGCACAGCAAGAACGCCGTGTTGTCGTAGAACGTATGCATGCGCAAAGGAAAGAAGCGCATCAACGTCTGGCAAAAATGAAAGAACTCAGCATGCATCATGGTATAAGGGGCTGTTGTATGTACAAGTAACGTAATTTATGTACTTTAATTTATTTTTTAAAAGCTTTCCCGAGCTGATTTTTTTCAAGTAGTGTACGTTTCTTATTAAGTGAACTATCCATCGTTGAGAACAATACAAGTGGTAAGTAGGTCAAGAGATTGGGATTTATCGCCTAACTCGAAGGGCTGTGATGCCAGTATGCTCTCAAAATATGTTTTGAACACATGTTTCCCCGGATATATTAAAATTATGTAAACATATTGCAAATGTATTGGCTGGTAATTCATTGTGTGCATGTTTTAATGCGATTAGTATGGTAACATAAAAAGTGAGTAAACAGCTACGTAATTGTATAATCTCTTTATTTCAGCTGGTCTGGGCAATGTCGAAAGTCTCAGGGAGGCCTCGCTACATCTCGGGGACGTGGATCGTCAGTTCACTAGAATCATTCAGTTCTGGGAGAACATGGCTGCTACACTGAAGTACGTGAAAGAGGATGTAAGGTCCGGGGAAGTTTACTGGAAGAAAATTGAAGACGAGAGATACGCACAACGGTTCAAGAATTCCATCAGTAGGGCCGTAAAGGTATTTCTTGTTGTCATGTTCTCTGAAAATAACAACATGAAAACTAAACATGAAAACCTTTTATGGTCGTGTGAATGTGTTAGACAATATGTATCTAATTAATTTCTGATGCAGTGACAATCGAAAAATATGTTTCATGATGTTTAATTTAATTTAGTAAATAAGAAAACGAAACCTTTAAAACCTGTAAGTACGTTTTTATTTGTAATAAACTATTTATCTTTCTTAAATGTATCGTATTTACTGACAATTCCAATTGTTTGTTCCAAAATGTTTATTTTATTTGAACACAATGGAGGTTATCATATGATTATTACATGACAATGTGGACATATTATTGTCACAGGACTGGCAGTTCTTTGGCAAGATATGCAGTGACTACGTCCAAGAAAGTGACACTGAAATCATGCAGTTGTACAACTTCCTGTCATCGCCTATCGATCACATGTCTAATGCCGACAGAACAGCGAGGCAGAAGGCTCTGATATCTTCTATAGAGGATGACATCGACTCCGCGTTTGGGGGGAACATTAACGTTATTTCTTACCGTTGACCTATCGATTGTTTTGTAAATTGTTCGCTTATTTTTAAAAACAATTGGTAATCATGATCGTACATGAACAATTCTCATTATATGTTAGCAGTTTCGAATGTTTTTATTTCCCTGTTCAATAAGGTTTGAATGTTGTGTTGAAGTTGAACATGCTATATCACAAATTTTTATAAATGTCAGTGTTATTCACGACACGAGTGCGTTCTTCTCTGACACTGTACTAGATGATTCACAGAATTAGTAGAACTGTTTCAATATTACTATGACATGCATAATTATTATAGATCAGTCATAACGTTTTATCAGTGTTATATGACCGATTGCCTTTCCGAAAGAATAATCCATTTAATTTACGTGATTTTGCTAAATCTATTCTTTTCAACAGGTTACACAGCGAAATTCCTCCAATCGATGATGTTGGTCGTCATAAATGTTTGCATGCGTGTTGTTATCATATTTATTTTATGCATATAACATATTTTTTACTAAATAAAACATGTATCTTGTTTTGATTTCTGACATTGTTTAGGTTTCGAATGAAAGAATGAAGTGCAACACATTTAGCACAAAACAATTTTTTACTAAATAAAACACATGTATCTTGTTTTGATTTTTTCACATTGGTTAGGTTTCGAATGAAATAATGCAGTGCAACACATTTAGCACATTTAAAACAAACTCAATTACGGCGTAAGGGCTTTTGTGTCGGTAAGCCGGAACGTGTAGTGTTTAGAATGGGCATGGTTTCATCTGATGTGTTTCCAGGCCGACTACCTAATGTTCCAAAATAAAACGTTGCCGTGCCATTACTGCTGCCGAGGATCCAAAAACAAATACCTATTTCCGAGGAAAGATGGTTGTGATAACCGTATTTATTCAGTTGGTTGATGGTCGCATCTGTTAATATTTTTCTAAGATGCTTGAGATGCATGGTTCACATTAATAAAAAATGTGGAAGGAATATAGCTTTGAGAAATGTTAAACATTTATAAAACTTTGTAGGTAAAATTAATAAAAATTACGATAATATCTTAATTGAAGTAATTTTTAACACTTTTTTCTGTGATTTTGAAGAATAATGTGAAGCAAACTGTGAGCATATAATGTATTTAATATAATGTATTTATGAAATCAATTAAAATGTTTTCAAAATTCCTATTGGCACGTGAATCCGTCATGCGCGCTCTCTCCAAAAACTAATATAACTCACATCAATCTGTAGCAAAGAAAGGATGAAGCGTTGAAATCGTCTTTCCAAGAAAACAAAGAATAGAGTGAGAAATTGTCATTACCTGTGACCCCCCCAAAACTTATCATCTCGGTCCAAACACACAAAAACAGACCCTCTTCTAGTATTAATAAATGCAAACTATTCTGTCTGTGCAACATCACAAAACTAACCAGGCAACATAGAAAACTCCAACAGAGGAAGCCCAAGTCTAGGCTTAAGCAAGGCTGCAAAACAAAATTTCGTATTCAGCCCATTAACTATTTCCGGCTTAATACCTAGAAAGTGTTATGATAAATCTGCATAATATTCTCGGCAAATGAGTAGCTATTGCAAAGTTTCCACTCTGCACATAGCTACGGTTTGATGTGGGTCTCACCGTTAATACTAATTAAAATACTTATTTTTCCTCCGCGAGGGACGTTATACGGGGTTGCAGTGTATCGGTGCTCTGCAAAAGAACAAGGGACGCCTCTGGAATCGTGGCTTTTCCTGTATCCCGCTCGAAGTCAACACAAATCAAATCAAATTTTATTTTAAATCGGTGCATGTGTTACAAAGAAACATAAGCTATGAATAGCTATTAACCGACATTTACAATGATAACAATAAGTAACATGCATATTTAAAACAAACATCAGCATTAAATGATACATAATCAATATTATAGACTATTAAGACATGAGGTATTTAAAAACAAATATATTCATAAAAAGACAAAATTAGAAGAACTGGCAGACTACAAACATCACAAATATAATTGGAAGAAATAATAAATTAAACTAAAATGTGTGTTGAAGCTGCTGATCTTGACCACACCGTGCAATCGACTAACGCATCGTCTGCGGTTCATCCATCGGCTGCGGAAGTGTATACATGTCGGGTAAAAGCGGAGTGTAAGTATTTCTCTATTCTTTATATTTTACGTATTGAATTGAGCAGATTTGCGTGTGTTCTTTGAGAGCCTAAGTTAGAATGACTTTGTGAACGTTATCCTTACCTTCCTAGCTGCTTACTTTTAAAGAAATCCGTTAGAATGTGGTTTAAAATCAAACAAAATTCACCACTTTCTCTGTCAAACTCTAATTACACAGGATTTAGACCAAAGATAAATATGAACAACATTTTATTGAAATATTTAATCATTTCTTTTCGGTTATTCCAAATTACAGCATCCCACATGAAAACACAACATTTTTATCAACGTTTAAATTCGAGTGGGGTTGGAAAAACGGCTCAATACAACGGCCGTAGCTACTTATTAGATGGTCATGACATCGGCCGCGAAAATAAAATTGTTCTCAAGCCATCGGCTGAGGCAATGAAAATTGGCATGATGAGATGTGGACGTTACTCATTGACCATATTCGATAGAACTATCAGATATTTTGATCACAAAAACAGTTTTAAGATTTTCATTCGTATTTTAAAATAAAATTGGAAGGGTGAGTGGTTATCGTTTAAAATAATTCATACTTTGACATTATTGAAACAAGTCATTTACACGCAATATGTATCCACATCATGTAGAGTACACTTGACTCTCGCTTTGCCGAAGACGGATATATTGAAGTAATGGAAACTTCAAACATAAATGTTCATTCCCTTCTCAAATTTGAGATACAATGTTTTTCTTGATTGAAACGCATGAATGAATTTACAAACTTAAAGACAGGTGAAGGTTGACAGTAATGTTGGAATTTCCTACTGGAGAGCTTTCAGAATCGTTTGTCACCTGTGTCTAGTTATAACTAGTCAGAAGTGTACGTGTTATAAATCGGGTTACTGGAATATCTTTTATCGCGAAATAATTTGTATGGTTTATGAACTTCGACATTTCGAGATTCCACTGTACTTCGAATGAGATTGTCAAATGTGTTTGGCATGCGTTGTACTATATGATTTTCTTCTATCCTTTTGTTAAAATAGCGATAATTATGGCAAAACTCTAATTACGAGCTAACTTTCGATATATATCGGTTGCGGCTTTCTTTCATGATTATACTATTTTGAATTTAAGGACCATGGATAATTCATATGTTATTTGTCGCGATACGACTGAAAATAGTTGAAACTGTATAGAACTCACACATTCAAATAAATTAACAAGTTGAACGTTTAATTATCACGCAGATACGGAATCCGGATAGTGCCATCTTTAATCTTGCCCTTCTTTCAACAAGGGCGTCACACGACACACGAAGCGATACACGATATTTTGCGCGACACACGAAGCGACTCACGATATTATACGCGATACTCAAAGCGACACAATACATTTTGCGCGACACACAAAGCGACAAACAATATTTTCCGCGATACACGAAGCGACTCGCGAGAATGTACCACGAAATATCGCCCTTGTGTAGGTAGCCCAAAAGGCGACATATCGCGGTAAATATTGCGGTACATATCGCGTATCGCTTTGACTATCGCGCAAAATATCGTATGTCGCTTCGTGTATGGCGAAAAACATCGTGTTTCGCTTTGAGTTTCGCGCAAAATATCGTGTCTCGCGTTCAAAGGGCGACACACGATATGTTACGCGATACACGAAGCGACACATATTATTTTGCGCGATACTTAAGGCGACACGCGATATTTTGCTCGACACACGAAGCGACACACACTATTTTTTGCGACACGCGATATTTACCACGATGTATCGTCTTTTGGGCTATCTACACAAGGGCGATATTTTGTGGAACATTATCGCGCGTCGCTTCGTGTATTTCTCAAAATATCGTGTGGCTTTGAGTATACGGCAATTTATCGTGTTTCGATTCGTGAGTCGCGCAGAATAGTGTGTGTTACTTTGAGTACCTAGCAAAATATCGTGTCTCAAGTTCAAAGGGCGACACACGACATGTTACGCGATTCACGAAGCGACACACTATATTTTGCGCGATACTCAAAGCGACACACGATATTTTGCTCGACACACGAAGCGACACACTATATTTTATCATATTGTACCGCTTCGTGTGTCGTGTGTCGCAATTGATGAAAGAAGGGTGAGATTGTAGATGGTACTATCCGGATTCCGTACGCAGACGTGTGCTTTCAAACAATGTCATAGTCTCTCGTATGATATCTCTCGTGTGATATACTGATTTGCTATTTAAAAATACAACACATTATGTATTTCAGGTACACCAAAAACTGATAATAAACCCCTTGAAGTGCTACTATATCATCGGTACAGCTGCATTGTTCCCGGATATAATAAACCATTTAGTTGAACGCCACAATTCACAATACAGGGAATATGAACTTGACAGTGAAACTGGGGCATTTGGTTTTCGAACAAAAGCATATCCGAACATAATTCTGGATGACGGAGAAATTTTTGACACCAGCGACAACAAAGTTAGTATATATAGAGCACCCAATCTAATAAAAAAGACAAAAATGAACACTCCAATAAAAAGTGATTCGATTACACCAAACACAACATGTAACGATAAGGAAAACACACAGGTCTGTCTAGAAACGTACCTTTAAGAAATGGAAATAAAGCGCATTGATGATGAGGACGACGACAACGAGGACTTTTCTAGATTACTGAAATGTATGCCCGAAGTTTTACAAAACTTGAAAGAAAGTGGCCAATAGGAAACGTTTGAAAAGTTTTGTGATTTGGTTGTTTATAATATATTTCCATTGACTAATATAGGATATTTATTTTTTTCTTGGCATCGTTGATTGGTTTTCAAATAAGAGTACAACAGAAATGAGATATGTAAGAAGTGTGACAAGACATTTCTGGGAAGTAGGCTATCGACTGTTTAAAGGGAAGTTTTTGAGATTTATGTCAGGGCCTAGACATACCGGAACGGTTGTTTCAGGTGAAGCTGAACGAGGAGAGTATTTGCCTGAGCGCTCCGAAATATATTTTGCTGTGCCTTCAGTTCAATCTTTAGCAAAAATAAACTTGATCCTGTGTTTCCAGGAGTGATAGAAAATTCCATACAGACGTTATCTAAGTGTTTGAAATCGAAATATGTAAAAACAGCTGTCGACGGAAAGAAAATAGCTCGGGGTAAAGGAAAAATCGCAGGGGACATTGACTTTTGGGATTACGAACCAAATCATACGCTACATGAAAAATCAGAACGATACAAGATCGAGAATATAAAAATTGAAGAACTTGCCAAAGGTTTAGAATCGTTTGCTGAAAAGAACCACACATATATCCGAAGAAGACATCGACATAATAGTCAGTGCTCTAAAAGATTTAATTCTTGTTTTAAGTAACAGGATAAGAAATCTCAGGGATGTCCATTTGATCTTAGGGTGAAAGAAGTTCATAGATCTTGGCGATAAAATGGCGCAGCATTGGAGTAAATCCAAATTTGCACTTGTGATCAGTTGTTTAAAGGTGAACAAATACGACGCCAATCAGGCAATTGAATCTTCACTCAGAATAATCAAGAATTTGTGTAAGTTCTGCAGCATATTCAATGGTTATAAACATTGCTATTCAATGGAGGACACTGTTGATATTGCCAAACATGAAAAGTACCATCAGCTGAAAAGTGATATTCCCCGTGAAAACCCCAAAACTACAAAACAAAAGACTGAAACCTGGTATAAGATCACAAACAGATCATCAGTTACAGGAAGCACATGCTATACGGCATTGGGTTAAGGGAATCTAAAAGACATAAAAGCACATTATGACAGAGTGAAAACTGGAATAGATAACAGGCAGTTTACCGAAGCACAGACAAGTAATATGAATAATGGAACTTTCCTCAAAATCAATGCTATTGCAACAGTTGTAGCAAAAGTACTTCCTTCTATGTTCCCGGATCTCGACTACTTTGAAGAAGGATGTACACCTATACCGGAAGCACAGAATCCCTTATTCATGTTGTAAGTCCTGATTGTAGTTTACTTGTATCACACACTTACTGTCCGAAAATGATGTATGAAACTAAATGTAAAGTTGAAAATACATACACTACTCCTGTATACTATGAAATTCAAAAATATTATATCCCACATGTGTTATGTGAAATGGCTTGCTGTGATTGTCATGAATTGCTCTTTACGTGCTGGAGCAAGACCTGTATTCAAAGTAACGTTTGATGAGACATTGTGGACAGAAATTTGAAACGAGCTAATACAATGCAGAAGGCAGCAAGAAGCCAAAGCGATTTCCAGAAAATAAACGCAAAATTTAGGAAATGATCAATGAATTTCGAAGAAACTGTGTAACATTTATTGGAGAGTTTCCGTCCTGTCATGTTTTCACATCACCTACAGAAGTCAAATATGATGGCAGAAATGAATATGTATCAAATGAAAAGGATGCACAGGGCTTTAGAGAGGTCCACTGTGAGTCAATTTTGAAATGTCTTCGTGCTATGTCAAGAACATTAGAAGAAATTTATAAGATATGTCGCATCTCCGCACCCGAAATATTCCCAAGGGGGATACAGGTATTTGTATTTTTCCTAACATGCAATGGCGTTTACACAATGTTTTTGGACAGTGGTATTTACATATTATAGCCCCATATCTGTGAGCCGTAACACAATATAGCTTCACCATGCTATCAAAAAGTAAAATAGCTCTTTAATATACATGTGTCCAAAGGTCGTTTTATAAATATAAGTTGAAAATATTGCTTTTGGGGCTTGATAGCTTATTTTATCGTGCGCCACGTTCCATGATAATTTGGTTGTGATCAATAATCCCATATATATTTATATGCGGAAGTGGTATTTATTTTCGTGCCACGACATGTCCAGCGCTCGTAATTTCTTTAAGGCCCGCCATTTCTTAAAAAAAATTATTTCAGATTTATGTAAGTTATTGATCAACTACGTTTAACTGTTGTTGAAGTTTAGGTTGCAATATCGTCCTTAAACATGAGGCATACAATTTCAGGCAATTCATTTTAAACAAAATTTTCAAAGCCACAAGCTTCACGTAGCACTACTGATAATTCATTTATAAATAGTGCAAATATGGTAGAGCTGGTCTTGTCCACTTGACGGGTACCAATATTCCATTGAAATAATCTGATATAGAAATCTGACAATTGTTTTATAATTTCGCAGCAGAATTACTGACGGCTGTATTAAGTATTTTAACACAGGAATTGAGTGGGCTCTTGATTTGTTATTATTGTGTTGCAATTTTAGTAAATGGTGATTCAAATACAGGTACTGTATATATATATAATGTTACACGAGGGCATAGTTTCTGTTAATGTATCAATGATTTTTACAGCGGTGTTAATATAGCATTATAAGATCTAGCTTCATTTATGGATTGCTGAATAAGCGTGTGTACTACTGTGGCAACTCTTAAAGTCGATATCGTTCCAGCATGACAAAGTACTAAAGTAACGATGGTTTCGAGTGTATGAGGTTTTCATACGTACATATTTAAAGTATGGGGTCATTTATCGGTAATAAGGAGGTATTGTATTACCATGCATGATTATGCATCTTGTGTAAAAAACCATAATCAAGGTAACTTAATCATACTATACAACTCAGGAAAAAAATGTTGACTTGGTTGTTATGTCCGTTTTATTGGATATTCGTGTATCCATCCGCTTTCAGGCCGATATGGGGCATTTTGTTTCTCGTAAAATGTCACTATCTGATTAAAGGTCAAAGGTAATACAATATATGTTTCCGCTAAGAAACGTCTGCTGATTTTAACTCGCCCTTATTCAGACGTATTGTATCTTAATCCTTCCCAGCTTTTCGATTATAAGTTATGTCACAATTCAAGTCCAAAGGAAAGCATGTTCATATTCATTTCACTACTTCATAAACAATGGAAGGAGTTTAACGCAAGTTCGTTTTACATGGTTGGGCAAAGCCCAATGTCACAATCCGATGTAAAATATCAAGATGTTGGTTACTATTCATGACTTCCATTGGCCTTGACGGTTAAAAGTATCATTTGCGGATTATGAATATGAAAGTGAAGTCAAATGTCAAGGAGTTTCAGATGTTTAAACGACTGTACGAATATAAGTTTTAGTGTATTTTTATATTAATATTCCCTATGACCTGATAAGTTGTGTAATTTACAACGCTCACCAAGCGAAGGTCAATCTCACGATTTAAGGTAAAATCCAAATATTTTCGCTTCCGCTACATAGCAAATTACACATAAAGGATGCAATGCTGTGTACATCTCCTGATTGTCGTTATCCGGTTAAGTTCACTAGTCGAATCCAAAGGTCAACGCTCTTTTGTTTCTGCTCTATATTCCAAGAAAAATCTTTTTTTACACGTTCGTATTACCAATACGACTCTAAAAGTATTATTATTATTACTATTATTATTATTATTATTATTATTATTATTATTATTATTATTATTATTATTTTTATTATTATTATTATTATTAATATCATCATCATTATTATTACTATTATTATTATTATCATTATTATTATAGTAAGCTCATCTGAGCACAACCTACTAATGGTTAGCTTTTGTGATCTCCCTTTAGTCCGTCGTTTGTCGCAACTCTTGCGCCACGCGTCGTTATCGTGTGTCGTCAATGTTTACATGTTTACTATAGAGGTGACAGTTATTGTTCAATCTTCGTACAACTTGGTTAGAACATTTGTCTTTATGAAATTTTGACCGAGTTTGAATCTGGAGCACATGACGTTAAACACTTTTTCATTAGGCCAATTAAAAATGTTGTAAACACTATAGAAGTTACATTAAAAAAAATTCAAAACTTCATGAAACTTGGGCGACTTTGATGTGTTTTATTCATATTTCGACTGAGTTTGAAAATGATATCGGTCTGTTATAAAACAAGTCGCCACGTATCGGGGCAGTTTTCCCTTAATGGCTAAAGTGGAACCTTGTTTAACCCATTCATGCCTAGCGTCCTGAAAAAGGACATTGCAAACAGATGAACCCAGATGAGACGCCGCATGATGCGGCGTCTCATCTGGGTCTACGCTGTTTGTTTAAAGGAATTTCTGTAAGAATTGTTCTAAATATAGAAATAAATATACTAGACATCGCTAATTTTGGAAATAAATTGATCCAACTAAGAAGGATGGGAGAGTCCACTTGGAATAAATGGATTAAAGTCTTGAAGAGGCATTTTTGATCCAATCTTAGACAAAGTTTCTCAGAACAATTGTTCAAATTAAATCTCGCCCGAGTTCTAAAATGGTTCAGGTTCGTTAAAAACGTGTCCGCCCGGGGGATGCATTTTCTTTTACAGCTGTACTGAAATGTTGTTTAGCCTTTAGAGGTAATTTTTTTGATCCAATCATCATGAATCTTGCTCAGAACAGTATTATTATCATTATTTTAATTTTCATTTTTAGGTTTCTTCTCTGTCTACTTCTTCTTCTTCTCATTGCTATCATTATTCGTATTATTATACTACATAGGCTTCCGATACTCTCGAGAAGCAGGCGATGGTACAGACGATAGCGGCCATAGAGCTGTATCATGCACAACGCGAGGTGGCCAACTATCTGGAGCTGGCCTATCTGAACCTGGCGGATCACCCTGATGTCGTCAGAGAGGTTCTCATCATCTATTTTGTTCACAAAAGCGAAAAAACAACAACAACGTTTTCATGATTCTTTGGAAAATTGCAATATTTCTACGTATCACGGTATGTTTTATCCGTTTACGTCTTATTCTGATTAAATCGTCCACATGTTTATAATTTTTGACTGACAGGTTCGGATGACGGCACATGCGGCGCGGTCACAGCACCTGCTGACGTCGGGCTTGATGAAAAAGTTCACAGTGACTGCTGGTCACATAATCAAGACCATGATTCCGATGATTTTGGACGCCGTAGATTTACAGGCATGTTACACAAATGGTTTGCATGTTTGATGAAATCATATAATTGGTTGCTTTTGTAGTTTTCTTTTGTAGTTTATGTTTATCGTAAAGTAAGTGTTTAATTTAAATCGTATAAATTTACATTAAGAAATAAAACTATTTATTACTAGCACGATTCAACCAATTTCCTTGCGTAACTGCGCAATATAGTATACAATATAATGGATGCATATTTCAGAACTCATTATTTGCCCACATCAAGTCACATATAAATAACTATCTCACTTCTTGAGTTCGCCACAAGCCACCAACTCACTCTGGTTAATACGCTTCACCCAAAAAGAACCGCCCAGAACAGCAAAACGGACAAGTACACATTCTGATCGATTTCTTTCTGGCACCTCAACGGTTCAAGTTCAGCATCAACAATTAAAACACAAGAATGTGTACTGTTGCAGATCATCAAGCTGAAGTTAAAGAACAAACTTATCACCATGAACCACACATTTTTTTTTAATTGAAGAAATTAATTGCGATAGCAGAGGCATTTCAAACACAGATGGATGATAAGATTGAAGTCTTGAACATCCTCAACAATTAAATCGACATCATCACAAACCACACCAAGGAAGTCCTGCTGTCGTCAGACAAAGAAGTCCGCGGAAGAAATATGTTTAAGAACAAGCCATTGGTGACGAGCGAGATCATGGACCTATGAGACAAAAGCAGAGAGAAGTACTCCAGCTAGGACTCTAGGTCACAGTACCAGAAGATCATCAAGGAGGACGAAGATGAAAGAAACAAAAAAGGTGTGGATTTAGGAGTAATGTAACAACATTGACCAACAGTAACCACCGGCAGCAGTAAGGCAGCCTACAGTACCCTAAAGACCCTTTACGAAAACCAGTAAGCCCAAATGTAGTGTTATATTAGACGCTTACGGGAACATACAGACCGAGAATGTCGCATTTCTGAACAGGTGGACTGAATACTGCTGCGACTTTTATAACTACCCGCATCGACCCGACCCCAGTCTCATTTAGTACAATTCTAGAACAGAAGCGGATAATGAAAGTCTGAAGATAATAATTGATGAGGCGGGTGAGGCAGTGCGCAGTCTGACAGAAAATAAATCTCCGGGTTGGACAATGTCCATTCTGAGCTGTTTAAGAAAGGAGAAGAGATAAAGCTTGCACTTTGCCAGAATATCTGGGAGGAGAAGTGACCCAAAGCGTAGGACAAGTCTCTAGTTATTCTGCTACCGAAACAGGCAATCTTTGGTTGTATAAGAAATAACGCACTATAACCCTAAAACGCATAGTGCGCTCCACAAGGTCATGCTATATATCATCCCCGACCGAAGGAACCATAAGCCCGAGGTGAAGCTGGCAGAAGACAGGCTGGATTCTGAGCAGGGTGAAGCACAGTTGTACAGACCTTCAACTGCAGAGTCATCCACCGAGAAACGACTAAGAATTGCCATGGTAACCGCAGCGATGGCAGACTGAGCAAGCTGTTGAAAAGCATATTTATCAGCTTACCCACTCGCAGGCTCTTAAAGTCCCTCGTAGTCTCCATCCTACTCTATGGCTGCGAGACCTGAACGCTTTACAGGGTAACAGGCCGAAGGATTCATGCCTGTGAGCATAAGTGTTTCTGAAGACTGCTCAGCATCTCCTACATTTATCACAAGACCAACGAGTACGTCAGAACCGCGACAGCTGCATTGGTTGGCTCTCAAGAATCCCTCTTGACGCTAGTTAAAAGACGATAGCTGGCTTGGTTTAAACACGTCACCCGGTACGACTCACTGTGAAAGACTGTGCTTCAGGGATCGCTAGATAGAGGTCATCAGAGGATCTATGATGATGATGAAATAACTATAGACTTTGAGGAACTTGTTTTCTTTTTCAGGATCGAGATATCATTATTGACGCCTTTGGTTATATTATCCAAAATGCTGAGTCTATGAAGAAGGAATCAGAAGACACAAGAACGAGGTATGCATCTCTGAGAGAGAAAAACTGAAAAAGCGATTAAAGCAAGATAGTTGGGGCTTATTAATCATTAGTTTAAATTATTTGAAATTATTATTCTGGATTGTCACTGAAATTAAGAGAAAATCGGACACTTGACCGCACTGGATGTTATTTTGTCCTTTGGAAGGAAACAACATGCTTAAACCAATGAAAATAAATTTCGATGCTTAATTATAGAAATGGCCGCTATTCAACGCTTCATATAACATCAACATTAAAGTGAGCATATTGATAGCAGTGATAATTACTAAAATAATGGGGGTTCATAAACATAAGTGTGTATATTTGCAGCTACCTAACTCTCCAAACAGAGGTACAAAGGAATATGGCATCCGTTAATGACATAAACAAACATGTCGTCAAAGAAAGCGAGCGGCTCCAGCTAGAAATGGAACGAGAAGAACAGATGGCCAGGGCTGCATCACTGGCTCAGAAAGAAGAAAAGAAAAGGATGGAAGAAGACTTAGAATCCTTGAAAGGACAGAGAGATCTAATGGTTCAAGTTGCAGGTAGGAAGTGCAATATAATGTGCAGTACAGTAAGCATGATATGGAGTTTGAGTAAGTGATGCGTTTTACAGAGGACGAAATTTATAAAATAAAAAAAATGTCCAAACATTTATTAGCCCAGACTGTTTAAAAGTGTTAACCAATCTGGCTTGTGTTATATATATTTTTATGAGAAACTTCGATTTCTATACGCCGTACATTTGTGTTAATTTGTCTACACTGTCAGAGGGTGCAGGTCGCGATATGTCAGTAGATGACACAAATTTTCTGGACTACAGCATTCGCCCAAGCGCTGCAATGGGCGGTGGCGTCGGAGTCGTGTTAGAGGTTGTCGGGAAGGCAGTAAACTTTTTCACTAGCATGTTTAAAGGAGACAAGAAGAAAGACAGGGTACCTAATATAGCATGTGTCATTTTAAATGGATTCATGTTAATGTTTTTTTAATATGAATACAGAAATAGTTTAGGTGTTCAGGCTAAATACACGCGGATCCGAAGTGACACTACAGTTACAAGTTTTAAGACATCAATGACGGCTAACGCTTAAACAAGATTTCGTTGTTCTTTGTAAAACGTTTAAAAGTTTGTACTGCAGTTCATAGAAATATCAACCGATGGTGCGTGCATTGTGTCTATCTACCGCATCCACTCTATTCTAACTTATGGTTCGAATATAAGACAATCAAACACATGTCAATATCTATTGCAAACTTTGTTTGGTTGAACGTGACCTTGGTAACACGTAAAACCGTGTGTGCAAATGTTAGGTTTATCATAATTGTAATATACTTATTTGGTGATTTTCTTAACGTTTATGCGTCTGCGAACGCTGATGACCTTAAAAATGAAAAATGGTGTGCCATCTAAAAAATGAGTGAAATTGTTTTTTTTCTCCAGAAAGTGTTTTGTTTATATTTTTAGTACAAAGAGCTAATGAAGGGACACCAAGCGGCAGAAGACAACGTGCACATGGCACAGCAAGAACGCCGTGTTGTCGTAGAACGTATGCATGCGCAAAGGAAAGAAGCGCATCAACGTCTGGCAAAAATGAAAGAACTCAGCATGCATCATGGTATAAGGGGCTGTTGTATTTACAAGTAACGTAATTTATGTACTTTAATTTATTTTTTGAAAGCTTTCCCGAGCTGATTTTTTTCAAGTAGTGTACGTTTCTTATTAAGTGAACTATCCATCGTTGAGAACAATACAAATGGTAAGTAGGTCAAGAGATTGGGATTTATCGCCTAACTCGAAGGGCTGTGATGCCAGTATGCTCTCAAAATATGTTTTGAACAAATGTTTCCCCGGATATATTAAAATTATGTAAACATATTGCAAATGTATTGGCTGGTAATTAATTGTGTGCATGTTTTAATGCGATTAGTATGGTAACATAAAAAGTGAGTAAACAGCTACGTAATTGTATAATCTCTTTATTTCAGCTGGTCTGGGCAATGTCGAAAGTCTCAGGGAGGCCTCGCTACATCTCGGGGACGTGGATCGTCAGTTCACTAGAATCATTCAGTTCTGGGAGAACATGGCTGCTACACTGAAGTATGTGAAAGAGGATGTAAGGTCCGGGGAAGTTTACTGGAAGAAAATTGAAGACGAGAGATACGCACAACGGTTCAAGAATTCCATCAGTAGGGCCGTAAAGGTATTTCTTGTTGTCATGTTCTCTGAAAATAACAACATGAAAACTAAACATGAAAACCTTTTATGGTCGTGTGAATGTGTTAGTCAATATGTATCTAATTAATTTCTGATGCAGTGACAATCGAAAAATATGTTTCATGATGTTTAATTTAATTTAGTAAATAAGAAAACGAAACCTTTAAAACCTGTAAGTACGTTTTTATTTGTACCAAACTATTTATCTTTCTTAAATGTATCGTATTTACTGACAATTCCAAGTGTTTGTTCCAAAATGTTTATTTTATTTGAACACAATGGAGGTTATCATATGATTATTACATGACAATGTGGACATATTATTGTCACAGGACTGGCAGTTCTTTGGCAAGATATGCAGTGACTACGTCCAAGAAAGTGACACTGAAATCATGCAGTTGTACAACTTCCTGTCATCGCCTATCGATCACATGTCTAATGCCGACAGAACAGCGAGGCAGAAGGCTCTGATATCCTCTATAGAGGATGACATCGACTCCGCGTTTGGGGGGGAACATTAACGTTATTTCTTACCGTTGACCTATCGATTGTTTTGTAAATTGTTCGCTTATTTTTAAAAACAATTGGTAATCATGATCGTACATGAACAATTCTCATTATATGTTAGTAGTTTCGAATGTTTTTATTTCGTTGTTCAATAAGGTTTGAATGTTGTGTTGAAGTTGAACATGCTATATCACACATTTTTATAAATGTCAGTGTTATTCACGACACGAGTGCGTTCTTCTCTGACACTGTACTAGATGATTCACAGAATTAGTAGAACTGTTTCAATATTACTATGACATGCATAATTATTATAGATCAGTCATAACGTTTTATCAGTGTTATATGACCGATTGCCTTTCCGAAAGAATAATCCATTTAATTTACGTGATTTTGCTAAATCTATTCTTTTCAACAGGTTACACAGCGAAATTCCTCCAATCGACGATGTTGGTCGTCATAAATATTTGCATGCGTGTTGTTATCATATTTATTTAATGCATATAACATATTTTTTACTAAATAAAACACGTATCCTGTTTTGATTTCTGACATTGTTTAGGTTTCGAATGAAAGAATGAAGTGCAACACATTTAGCACAAAACAATTTTTTACTAAATAAAACACATGTATCTTGTTTTGATTTTTTCACATTGGTTAGGTTTCGAATGAAATAATGCAGTGCAACACATTTAGCACATTTAAAACAAACTCAATAACGGCGTAAGGGCTTTTGTGTCGGTAAGCCGGAACGTGTAGTGTTTAGAATGGGCGGGGTTTCATCTGATGTGTTTCCAGGCCGACTACCTAATGTGCCAAAATAAAACGTTGCCGTGCCATTACTGCTGCCGAGGATCCAAAAACAAATACCTATTTCCGAGGAAAGATGTTTGTGATAACCGTATTTATTCAGTTGGTTGATGGTCGCATCTGTTAATATTTTTCTAAGATGCTTGAGATGCATGGTTCACATTAATAAAAAATGTGGAAGGAATATAGCTTTGAGAAATGTTAAACATTTATAAAACTATGTAGGTAAAATTAATAAAAATTACGATAATATCTTAATTGAAGTAATTTTTAACACTTTTTTCTGTGATTTTGAAGAATAGTGTGAAGCAAACTGTGAGCATATAATGTATTTAATATAATGTATTTATGAAATCAATTAAAATGTTTTCAAAATTCCTATTGGCACGTGAATCCGTCATGCGCGCTCTCTCTAAAAACTAATATAACTCACATCAATCTGTAGCAAAGAAAGGATGAAGCGTTGAAATCGTCTTCCCAAGAAAACAAAGAATAGAGTGAGAAATTGTCATTACCTGTGACCCCCCCAAAACTTATCATCTCGGTCCAAACACACAAAAACAGACCCTCTTCTAGTATTAATAAATGCTCCATCAAAACTATTCTGTCTGTGCAACATCACAAAACCAACCAGGCAACATAGAAAACTCCAACAGAGGAAGCCCAAGTCTAGGCTAAAGCAAGGCTGCAAAACAAAATTTCGTATTCAGCCCATTGACTCTTTCCGGCTTAATACCTAGAAAGTGTTATGATAAATCTGCAAAATATTCTCGGCAAATGAGTAGCTATTGCAAAGTTTCCACTCTGCACATAGCTACGGTTTGATGTGGGTCTCACCGTTAATACTAATTAACATACTAATTTTTTCTCCGCGAGGGACGTTATACGGGGTTGCAGTGTATCGGTGCTCTGCAAAAGAACAAGGGACGCCTCTGGAATCGTGGCTTTTCCTGTATCCCGCTCGAAGTCAACACAAATCAAATCAAATTTTATTTTAAATCGGTGCATGTGTTACAAAGAAACATAAGCTATGAATAGCTATTAACCGACATTTACAATGATAACAATAAATAACATGCATATTTAAAACAAACATCAGTATTAAATGATACATAATCAACATTATAGACTATTAAGACATGAGGTATTTAAAAACAAATATATTCATAAAAAGACAAAATTAGAAGAACTGGCAGACTACAAACATCACAAATATAATTGGAAGAAATAATAAATTAAACTAAAATGTGTGTTGAAGCTGCTGATCTTGACCACACCGTGCAATCGACTAACGCATCGTCTGCGGTTCATCCATCGGCTGCGGAAGTGTATACATGTCGGGTAAAAGCGGAGTGTAAGTATTTCTCTATTCTTTATATTTTACGTATTGAATTGAGCGGATTTGCGTGTGTTCTTTGAGAGCCTAAGTTAGAATGACTTTGTGAACGTAATCCTTACCTTCCTAGCTGCTTACTTTTAAAGAAATCCGTTAGAATGTGGTTTAAAATCAAACAAAATTCACCACTCTCTCTGTCAAACTCTAATTACACAGGATTTAGACCAAAGATAAATATGAACAACATTTTATTGAAATATTTAATCATTTCTTTTCGGTTATTCCAAATTACAGCATCCCACATGAAAACACAACATTTTTATCAACGTTAAAATTCGAGTGGGGTTGGAAAAACGGCTCAATACAACGGCCGTAGCTACTTATTAGATGGTCATGACATCGGCCGCGAAAATAAAATTGTGCTCAAGCCATCGGCTGAGGCAATGAAAATTGGCATGATGAGATGTGGACGTTACTCATTGACCATATTCGATAGAACTATCAGATATTTTGATCACAAAAACAGTTTTAAGATTTTCATTCGTATTTTAAAATAAAATGGGAAGGGTGAGTGGTTATCGTTTAAAATAATTCATACTTTGACATTATTGAAACAAGTCATTCACACGCAATATGTATCCACATCATGTAGAGTACACTTGACTCTCGCTTTGCCGAAGACGGATATATTGAAGTAATGGAAACTTCAAACATAAATGTGCATTCCCTTCTCAAATTTGAGATACAATGTTTTTCTTGATTGAAACGCATGAATGAATTTACAAACTTAAAGACAGCTACGTGAAGGTTGACAGTAATGTTGGAATTTCCTACTGGAGAGCTTTCAGAATCGTTTGTCACCTGTGTCTAGTTATAACTAGTCAGAAGTGTACGTGTTATAAATCGGGTTACTCGAATATCTTTTATCGCGAAATAATTTGTATGGTTTATGAACTTCGACATTTCGAGATTCCACTGTACTTCGAATGAGATTGTCAAATGTGTTTGGCATGCGTTGTACTATATGATTTTCTTCTATCCTTTTGTTAAAATAGCGATAATTATAGCAAAACTCTTATTACGAGCTAACTTTCGATATATATCGGTTGCGGCTTTCTTTCAAGATTATACTATTTTGAATTTAAGGACCATGGATAATTCATATGTGATTTGTCGCGATACGACTGAAAATAGTTGAAACTGTATAGAACTCACACATTCAAATAAATTAACAAGTTGAACGTTTAATTATCACGCAGATACGGAATCCGGATAGTGCCATCTTTAATCTTGCCCTTCTTTCAACAAGGGCGTCACACGACACACGAAGCGATACACGATATTTTGCGCGACACACGAAGCGACTCACGATATTATACGCGATACTCAAAGCGACACAATACATTTTGCGCGACACACAAAGCGACAAACAATATTTTACGCGATACCCGAAGCGACTCGCGAAAATGTACCACGAAATATCGCCCTTGTGTAGGTAGCCCAAAAGGCGACATATCGCGGTAAATATTGCGGTACATATCGCGTATCGCTTTGAGTATCGCGCAAAATATCGTGTGTCGCTTCGTGTATGGCGCAAAACATCGTGTTTCGCTTTGAGTTTCGCGCAAAATATCGTGTCTCGCGTTCAAAGGGCGACACACGATATGTTACGCGATACACGAAGCGACACATATTATTTTGAGCGATACTTAAGGCGACACACGATATTTTGCTCGACACACGAAGCGACACACACTATTTTTTTGCGACACGCGATATTTACCACGATGTATCGTCTTTTGGGCTATCTACACAAGGGCGATATTTTGTGGTACATTATCGCGCGTCGCTTCGTGTATTTCTCAAAATATCGTGTGGCTTTGAGTATACGGCAATTTATCGTGTTTCGATTCGTGAGTCGCGCAGAATAGTGTGTGTTACTTTGAGTACCTAGCAAAATATCGTGTCTCAAGTTCAAAGGGCGACACACGACATGTTACGCGATTCACGAAGCGACACACTATATTTTGCGCGATACTCAAAGCGACACACGATATTTTGCTCGACACACGAAGCGACACACTATATTTTATCATATTGTATCGCTTCGTGTGTCGTGTGTCGCAATTGATGAAAGAAGGGTGAGATTGTAGATGGTACTATCCGGATTCCGTACGCAGACGTGTGCTTTCAAACAATGTCATAGTCTCTCGTATGATATCTCTCGTGTGATATTCTGATTTGCTATTTAAAAATACAACACATTATTTACTTCAGGTACACCAAAAACTGATAATAAACCCCTTGAAGTGCTACTATATCATCGGTACAGCTGCATTGTTCCCGGATATAATAAACCATTTAGTTGAACGCCACAATTCACAATACAGGGAATATGAACTTGACAGTGAAACTGGGGCATTTGGTTTTCGAACAAAAGCATATCCGAACATAATTCTGGATGACGGAGAAATTTTTGTCACCAGCGACAACAAAGTTAGTATATATAGAGCACCCAATCTAATAAAAAAGACAAAAATGAACACTCCAATAAAAAGTGATTCGATTACACCAAACACAACATGTAACGATAAGGAAAACACACAGGTCTGTCTAGAAACGTACCTTCAAGAAATGGAAATGAAGCGCATTGATGATGAGGACGACGACAACGAGGACTTTTCTAGATTACTGAAATGTATGCCCGAAGTTTTACAAAACTTGAAAGAAAGTGGCCAATTGGAAACGTTTGAACAGTTTTGTGATTTGGTTGTTTATAATATATTTCCATTGACTAATATAGGATATTTATTTTTTTCTTGGCATCGTTGATTGGTATTCAAATAAGAGTACAACAGAAATGAGATATGTAAGAAGTGTGACAAGACATTTCTGGGAAGTAGGCTATCGACTGTTTAAAGGGAAGTTTTTGAGATTTATGTCAGGGCCTAGAAATACCGGAACGGTTGTTTCAGGTGAAGCTGAACGAGGAGAGTATTTGCCTGAGCGCTCCGAAATATATTTTGCTGTGCCTTCAGTTCAATCTTTAGCAAAAAATAAACTTAATCCTGTGTTTCCAGGAGTGATAGAAAATTCCATACAGACGTTATCTAAGTGTTTGAAATCGAAATATGTAAAAATAGCTGTCGACGGAAAGAAAATAGCTCGGGGTAAAGGAAAAATCGCAGGGGACATTGACTTTTGGGGTTACGAACCAAGTCATACGCTACATGAAAAATCAGAACGATACAAGATCGAGAATATAAAAATTGAAGAACTTGCCAAAGGTTTAGAATCGTTTGCTGAAAAGAACCACACATATATCCGAAGAAGACATCGACATAATAGTCAGTGCTCTAAAAGATTTAATTCTTGTTTTAAGTTACAGGATAAGAAATCCCAGGGATGTTGTCGTCCATTTGGACTTAGGGTGAAAGAAGTTCATAGATCTTGGCGATAAAATGGCGCAGCATTGGAGTAAATCCAAATTTGCACTTGTGATCAGTTGTTTAAAGGTGAACAAATACGACGCCAATCAGGCAATTGAATCTTCACTCAGAATAATCAAGAATTTGTGTAAGTTCTGCAGCATATTCAATGGTTATGAACATTGCTATTCAATGGAGGACACTGTTGATATTGCCAAACATGAAAAGTACCATCAGCTGAAAAGTGATATTCCCCGTGAAAACCCCAAAACTACAAAACAAAAGACTGAAACCTGGTATAAGATCACAAACAGATCATCAGTTACAAGAAGCACCTGCTATACGGCATTGGGTTAAGGGAAGCTAAAAGACATAAAAGCACATTATGACAGAGTGAAAACTGGAATAGATAACAGGCAGTTCACCGAAGCACAGATAAGTAATATGAATAATGGAACTTTCCACAAAATCAATGCTATTGCAACAGTTGTAGCAAAAGTACTTCCTTCTATGTTCCCGGATCTCGACTACTTTGAAGAAGGATGTACACCTATACCGGAAGCACCACAGAATCCCTTATTCATGTTGTAAGTCCTGATTGTAGTTTACTTGTATCACACACTTACTGTCCGAAAATGATGTATGAAACTAAATGTAAAGTTGAAAATACATACACTACTCCTGTATACTATGAAATTCCAAAATATTATATCCCACATGTGTTATGTGAAATGGCTTGCTGTGATTGTCATGAATTGCTCTTTACGTGCTGGAGCAAGACCTGTATTCAAAGTAACGTTTGATGAGACATTGTGGACAGAAATTTGAAACGAGCTAATACAATGCAGAAGGCAGCAAGATGCCAAAGCGATTTCCAGAAAATAAACGCAAAATTTAGGAAATGATCAATGAATTTCGAAGAAACTGTGTAACATTTATTGGAGAGTTTCCGTCCTGTCATGTTTTCACATCACCTACAGAAGTCAAATATGATGGCAGAAATGAATATGTATCAAATGAAAAGGATGCACAGGGCTTTAGAGAGGTCCACTGTGAGTCAATTTTGAAATGTCTTCGTGCTATGTCAAGAACATTAGGAGAAATTTATAAGATATGTCGCATCTCCGCATCCGAAATATTCCCAAGGGGGATACAGGTATTTGTATTTTTCCTAACATGCAATGGCGTTTACACAATGTTTTTGGACAGTGGTATTTACATATTATAGCCCCATATCTGTGAGCCGTAACACAATATAGCTTCACCATGCTATCAAAAAGTAAAATAGCTCTTTAATATACTTGTGTCCAAAGGTCGTTTTATAAATATAAGTTGAAAATATTGCTTTTGGGGCTTGATAGCTTATTTTATCGTGCGCCACGTTCCATGATAATTTGGTTGTGATCAATAATCCCATATATATTTATATGCGGAAGTGGTATTTATTTTCGTGCCACGACATGTCCAGCGCTCGTAATTTCTTTAAGGCCCGCCATTTCTTAAAAAAAAATATTTCAGATTTATATAAGTTATTGATCAACTACGTTTAACTGTTGTTGACGTTTAGGTTGCAATATCGTCCTCAAACACGAGGCATACAATTTCAGGCAATTCATTTTAAACAAAAATTTCAAAGCCACAAGCTTCACGTAGCACTACTGATAATTCATCTATAAATAGTGCAAATATGGTAGAGCTGGTCTTGTCCCCTTGACGGGTACCAATATTCCATTGAAATAATCTGATATAGAAATCTGACAATTGTTTTATAATTTCGCAGCAGAATTACTGACGGCTGTATTAAGTATTTTAACACAGGAATTGAGTGGGCTCTTGATTATTTATTATTGTGTTGCAATTTTAGTAAATGGTGATTCAAATACAGGTACTGTACATATATATATATATATATATATATATATATATATATATATATATATATATATATATATATATATATATATATAATGTTACACGATGGCATAGTTTCTGTAAAGGTATCAATGATTTTTACAGCGGTGTTAATATAGCATTATTAGATCTACCTTCATTTATGGATTGCTGAATAAGCGTGTGTACTACTGTGACAACTCTTAAAGTCGAAATCGTTTCAGCATGACAAAGTACTAAAGTAACGATGGTTTCGAGTGTATGAGGTTTTCATACGTACATATTTAAAGTATGGGGTCATTTATCGGTAATAAGGAGGTATTGTATTACCATGCATGATTATGCATCTTGTGTAAAAAAACCATAATCAAGGTAACTTAATCATACAATACAACTCAGGAAAAAAATGTGGACTTTGTTGTTATGTCCGTTTTATTGGATATTCGTGTATCCATCCGCTTTCAGGCCGATATGGGGCATTTTGTTCCTCGTAAAATGTCACTATCTGATTAAAGGTGAAAGGTAATACAATATATGTTTCCGCTAAGAAACGTCTGCTGATTTTAATTCGCCCTTATTCAGACGTATTGTATCTTAATCCTTCCCAGCTTTTCGACTAAAAGTTATGCCACAATTCAAGTTAAAAGGAAAGCATGTTCATATTCATTTCACTACTTCATAAACAATGGAAGGAGTTTAACGCAAGGTCGTTTTACATGGTTGGGCAAACCCCAATGTCGCAATTCGATGTAAAATATCAAGATGTTGGTTACTATTCATGACTTCCATTGACCTTGACGGTTAAAAGTATCATTTGCGGATTATGAATATGAAAGTGAAGTCAAATGTCAAGGAGTTTCAGATGTTTAAACGACTGTACGAATATAAGTTTAAGTGTAGTTTTATATTAATATTCCCTATGACCTAATAAGTGGTGTAATTTACAATGCTCACCAAGCGAAGGTCAATCTCACGATTTAAGGTAAAATCCAAATATTTTCGCTTCCGCTACATAGCAAATTACACATAAACGATGCAATGCTGTGTACATCTCCTGATTGTCGTTATCCGGTTAAGTTCACTAGTCGAATCCAAAGGTCAACGCTCTTTTGTTTCTGCTCTATATTCCAAGAAAATTCTTTTTTTACATGTTCGTATTACCAATACGACTCTAAAAGTATTATTATTATTATTATTATTATTATTATTATTATTATTATTATTATTATTACTATTATTATTATTATCATTATTATTATAGTAAGCTCATCTGAGCACAACCTACTAATGGTAAGCTTTTGTGATCTCCCTTTAGTCCGTCGTTTGTCGCAACTCTTGCGTCATACGTTGTCATCGCGCGTCGTCAATGTTTACATGGTTACTACAGAGGTGACATTAATTGTTCAATCTTCGTAATAATTTGGTTAGAACATTTTTCTTTATGAGACTTTGACCGAGCTTGAATCTGGAGCACATGACGTTAAACACTTTTTCATTAGGCCAATTAAAAATGTTGTAAACACTATAGAAGTTACATTTTTTTTAAATTCAAACTTCATGAAACTTGAGCGATTTTGATATGTTTTAGTAATATTTCGGCTGAGTTTGAAAATGATATTGGTGTAATAAAACAAGTCGCCACGTATCGGGGCAGTTTTCCCTAAATGGCTAAAGTGGAACCTTGTTTAATCATCATCATCATCATCATCATCATCATCATCATCATCATCATCATCATCATCATCATCATCATCATCATCATCATCATCATCATCATCATCATCATCATCATCATCATCATCATCATCATCAGCAGCATCATCATCATCAGCAGCATCATTATCATCATCATCATCAGCATCATCATCAGCAGCAGCAGCAGCAGAAGCATCACCATCATCAGCAGCATCAGCATCTGTATTATTATTATTATTATTATTTTTATTATTATTATTATTATTATTATAAGTATTATTATCAGTATTTTTATTTTCATTCTTCGTTTTCTTCTCTGTCTACTTTTTCTTCTTCTCATTGTTATTATTATTCTTATTATGATACAACATAGGTTTCCAATTCTCTTGAGAAGCAGACGATGGTACAGACGATAGCTGCCATAGAGCTGTATCATGCACAACGCAAGGTGGCCAACTATCTGGAGCTGACCTATCTGAACCTGGCGGATCACCGTGATGTCGCCAACGAGGTTCCCATCATCTATTTGTTCACAAAAGCGAAAAAACACAACAACTTGTTCATGCTTCTTTGGAAAATTGCAATATTTCTACGTATGTTTGATACGTTTACGTCTTATTCTGATTAAATCGTCCACATGTTTATAATGTTTGACTGACAGGTTCGGATGACGGCACATGCGGCGCGGTCACAGCACATGCTTACGACAGGCCTGATGAAAAAGTTCACAATGACTGCTGGTCACATACTCCAGGCAATGATTCCGATTATTTTGGACGCCGTAGAATTACAGGCATGTTACACAAATGGCTTGCATGTTTGATGAAATCATATAATTCGTTGCTTTTGTAGTTTTCTTTTGTAGTTTATGTTTATCGTAAAGTAAGTTTTGAATTTACATCGTATAAATTTACATTAAGAAATACAACTATTTATTGCTAGCATTTTTCTTGCGTAACTGCGCAATATTGTATACAATGTAATGGAAGCATATTTTCAGAACTCATTATTTACGCAAATAAAGTCACATATATATAACTATCTCAGTTCTTAAGTTCGCCACAAGCCACCAACTCACTCTAGTTAATATGCTTCACTCACAAAGAACCGCCCAGAACAGCAAAACGGGCAAGTACACATTCTGATCGATTTTTTTCTGGCACCTCAACGGTTCAAGTTCAGCATCAACAATTAAAACACAAGACTGTGCACTGTTGCAGATCATCAAGCTGAAGTTAAAGAACAAACTCATCATCATGAACCACAAATGGTATTTTACTTGAAGAAACTCAAATAAACTGCGATAGCAGAGGCATTTAAAACACAGATGGATGATAAGATCGAAGTCTTGAACATCCTAAACAATGAAATCGACATCATCACAAACCACACCAAGGAAGTCCTGCTGTCGTCAGATAAAGAAATCCTCGGGACAAAAATATGTTTAAGAACAAGCTATTGGTGACGAGCGAGATCATGGATCTCTGAGACAAAAGCAGAGAGAAGTACTCCAGCCAAGTCTCTAGGTCACAGAACCAGAAGGTCAACAAGGAATTGAGGAAAAAGATGAAAGAAACCAAAAAGGTGTGGATTTAGGAGTAATGTAACAGCATTGACCAACAGTAACCACAGGCAACAGTTAGGCAGCCTACAGCACCCTAAAGACCCTTTGCGAAAACCAGTTAGCCCAAATTTAGGCTTATATAAGCCTGACGGGAACATCCCGACCGAAAATGTCGCATTCCTGAACAGGTGGACTGAATACTGCTGCGAATTTTACAACTACCCTCATCGAGCCGACCCCAGTCTCATTTAGTACAATTCTAGACCAGACGCGGATAATGAAAGTCTGAAGATAATAATTGATGAGGCGGGAGGCAGTGCGCAGTCTGACAGAAAATAAATGTCCGGGTTTGACAATGTCCATTCTGAGCTGTTTAAGAAAGGAGAAGAGATAATGCTTGTACTTTGCCAGAATATCTGGGAGGAGAAGTGACCAAAGGCGTAGGCCAAGTCTCTAGTTATTTTGATACAGAAACAGGCAATCTTTGGTTGTTCAAGAACTACCGCACCATAACCCTAAAACGCCTAGTACGCTCCACAAGGTCATGCTATATATCATCCCCGACCGAAGGAACCGTAAGCCCGAGGTGAAGCTTGCAGAAGACAGGCTGGAGTATGAGCAGGGTGAAGCACAGTTGTACAGTCCTTCAACTGCAGAGTCATCAACTGAGAAACGACTAAGAATTAGCATGGGAACCGCAGCGATGGCCGACTGAGCAAGCTGTTGAAAAGCATATTTATCAGCTTACCCTAAAAGTCCCTCGTAGTCGCCATCCTACTCTATGGCAGCGAGACCTGGACGCTTTACAAGGACATAGGACGAAGGATTCATGTCTGTAAGCACACGTGTTTCCGAATACTGCTCAGCATCTCCTACATTTATCACAAGACCAACAAGTACGTCAGGACCGCGACAGCTGCATTGGTTGGCTCTCAAGAATCCCTCTTGACGCTAGTTAAAAGACGATATATGGCTTAGTTAAAAACGTCACCAGGCACGACTTACTGTGAAAGAATGTGCTCCAGGGATCGCTAAATAGAGGTCATCAGAGGATCTATGATGATGATGATATAACTATAGACTCTGAGGAACTTGTTTTCTTTTTCAGGATCGAGATATCATTATTTACGCCTTTGGTTATATGATCCAAAATGCTGAGTCTATGAAGAAGGAATCAGAAGACACAAGGTCGAGGTATGCATCTCTGAGAGAGAAAAACTGAAAAAGCGATTAAAGCAAGATAGTTGGGGCTTATTAATCATAAGTTTAAAGTATTTGAAATTATTATTCTGGATTGTCACTGAAATTAAGAGAAAATCGGACACTTGACCGCACTGGATGTTATTTTGTCCTTTGGAAGGAAACAACATAATTACTGACAATGATAATAACATAATAATTACTAAAATAATGGGGGTTCATTAACATAAGTGTGTATATTTGCAGCTACCTAACTCTCCAAACAGAGGTACAAAGGAATATGGCATCCGTTAATGACAGAAACAAACATGTCGTCAAAGAAAGCGAGTGGCTTCAGCTAGAAATGGAACGAGAAGAACAGATGGCCAGGGCTGCATCACTGGCTCAGAAAGAACTTGAAGAAGAAAAGAAAAGGATGGAAGAAGACTTAGAATCCTTGAAAGGACAGAGAGATCGAATGTTTCAAGTTGCAGGTAGGAAGTGCAATATAATGTGCAGTACAATAAGCATGATATGGAGTTTGAGTAAGTGATGCGTTTTGCAGAGGACGAAATTTATATAATTAAAAAATGTCCAAACATTTATAAGCCCAGACTGTTTAAAAGTGTTAACCAATCTGGCTTGTGTTATATGTATTTTTATGAGAAACTTCGATTTTTATACGCCGTACATTTGTGTTAATTTGTCTACACTGTCAGAGGGTGCAGGTCGCGATATGTCAGCAGATGACACAAATTGTCTGGACTACAGCATTCGCCCAAGCGCTGCAATGGGCGGTGGCGTCGGAGTCGTGTTAGAGGTTGTCGGGAAGGCAGTAAACCTTTTCACTAGCATGTTTAAAGGAGACAAGAAGAAAGACAGGGTAAGTAATATATCATGTGTCATTTTAAATGGATAAATGTAAATGTGCTTTTAATATGAATACAGGAATAGTTTAGGTGTTCAGGCTGAATACACGCGGATCCGAATTGACACTACAGTTACAATTTTGAGGACATCAATGACGGCTAACGCTTGAACAAGACTTCGTTGTTCTTTGTAAAACGTTTAAAAGTTTGTACTGCAGTTCATAGAAATATCAACCGATGGTGCGTGCATTGTGTCTATCTACCGCATCCACTCTATTCTAACTTATGGTTCGAATATAAGACGATCAACACATGTCAATATCTATTGCAAACTTTGTTTGGTTGAACGTGACTTTGGTAAAACACGTAAAACCGTGTGCGCAAAATGTTAGGTTTCACATAATTGTAATATACTTATTTGGTGATTTTCTTAACGTTTAGGCGTCTACGAACGCTGATGACCTTAAAAATGAAAAATGGTGTGCCATCTAAAAATGAGTGAAACAGTTTTTTTCCAGAAAGTGTTTTGTTTATATTTTAAGTACAAAGAGCTAATGAAGGGACACCAAGCGGCAGAAGACAACGTGCACAGGGCACAGCAAGAACGCCGTTGTGTCGTAGAACGTATGCATGCGCAAAGGAAAGAAGCGCATCGACGTCTGGCAAAAATGAAAGAACTCAGCATGCATCATGGTATGAGGGGTTGTTGTATTTACAAGTAACGTAATTTATGTACTTTTATTCATTTTTTGAAAGCTTTCCCGAGCTGATTGTTTTCAAGTAGTGTACGTTTCTTATTAAGTGAACTATCCATAGTTGAGAACAATACAAATGGTAAGTAGGTCAAGAGATTGGGATTTGTCGCCTAACTCGAAGGACTGTGATGCAAGTATGCTCTCAAAATATGTTTTGTTTTGAACAAATGTTTCCCCGGATATATTAAAATTATGTAAACATATTGCAAATGTATTGGCTTGTTATTCATTTTGTGCATGTTCAAATGCGATTAGTATGGTAACATAAAAAGTGAGTAAACAGCTACGTAATTGTATAATCTCTTTATTTCAGCTGGTCTGGGCAATGTCGAAAGTCTCAGGGAGGCCTCGCTACATCTCGGGGACGTGAATCGTCAGTTCACGAGAATCATTCAGTTCTGGGAGAACATGGCTGCTACTCTGAAGTACGTGAAAGAGGATGTAAGGTCCGGAGAAGTTTACTTGAAGAAAATTGAAGACAAGAGATACGCACAACGGTTCAAGAATTCCATCAGAAGGGCCGAAAAGGTATTTCTTGTTGTCATGTTCTCTGAAAATAACATCATGAAAACTAAACATGAAAACCTTTTATGGTCGTGTGTATGTGTTAGACAATATGTATCTAATTTATTTCTGATGCAGTGACAATCGAAAAATATGTTTCATGATGTTTAATTTAATTTAGTAAATAACAAAACGAAACCTTCAAAACCTGTAAGTACGTTTTTATTTGAAATAAACTTTTTATCTTTCTCAAATGTATCGTATTTACTGACAATTCCAATTGTTTGTTCCAAAATGTTTATTTTATTTGAACAAATATGGAGGTTATCCTATGATGATTACATGATAATGTGGACATATTATTGTCACAGGACTGGCAGTTCTTAGGCAAGATATGCAGTGACTACGTCCAAGAAAGTGACACCGAAATCATGCACTTGTACAACTTCCTGTTATCGCCTATCGATCATATGCCTAATGCCGACAGAACAGCGAGGCAGAAGGCTCTGATATCCTCTATAGAGGATGACATCGACTCCGCGTTTGGGGATGAACATTAACGTTATTTCTTACCGTTGACCTATCGATTGTTTTGTAAATTGTTTGCTTATTTTTAAAAACAATTGCTAATCATGATCGTACATGAACAATTCTCATAATATGTTAGTAGTTTCGAATGTTTTTATTTCGTTGTTCAATAAGGTTTGAATGTTGTATTAATGAAGTTGAACATCCTATATCACTAATTTTTATAAATGTCAATGTTATTAACGACACAAGTGCGTTCTTCTCTGACACTGTACTAGATGATTCACAGAATTAGTAAAACTGTTTCAATATAACTATGACCACAGGTACTTGAAAAAAAATTTGGTCCTTATATATATAATGAGAGTAAAGGTACCCAACGATGATTTCACAGGTGTATTGAATAACACAATATAACAGCATAAAAGATCATATAATGCACACATATGTCGTTGTGGTTGCCAGCAGGAAGCGTCCATCTATAACGGCCACCAGAAAAACTTTGCGAAACCGAAATTTCGCAAACCTAAGTACCCTTTTTCTTAAAGATTTGCTACTTTGAGACATAGTATGCGATAAAAGTCTTATTGTTGATTAATAATTGGTTATTTTCACTCAAAAACGCGTTTTCTTCACTATGAAATTTATAAGCAAAGTTGGGGTTCCCATGGGATTTTTGCATTTTCCCATGGGATTTTCGATTTTCCCATGGGATTTTTTCTCCCATGGGATTTTTTTTCTCCCATAATTTGCAAATGGGAGAAAAATCCCATGGGATTTTGAACATTTTAAAAAACGTGTTTTATTTGCGTTTGCAAGTATTTTAACGTTATTTAAGGACTGTATATTGGTTTTATGCCAATTATATATACAAATATTTAGTAATAAAAAAATCCCATTTTAAAATGGGAGAAAAAATCCCATGGGATTTTTTTCTTATTTTGAGAGATTTATTCATGAAACTTTCAGAAACATCATATTTTATGAAATGATGAACAACTACGATATTTTAATGCGTCTAGTCGTGTTTAAAAAAAAAATCCCATGGGATTTTTAAATCCCATGGGATTTTTTTTATCCCATGGGATTTTTTCTCCCATGGGATTTTTTTCCAATGGGATTTTTCAGTTTCGTAAGCCGAATAAGTTTCTTAATGCGAAAAACACCAATAAAGGCAATAATAATTATAATTTTGAATAATAAGTTGAATAATATAAATAACATGAATATTTTTAAAATGAGTTACAATTAAAGGTTTATGCTAGTAGAACTTATCATTTCTTGTTCGAGCAGATGGTTGAGTCCAATTGGTGAGTATGCCAGCTTAGAACCAGTATAAATGCATCGCAGACAGACAACGCCGTCATACTGTACACACCGCTGAGTAACAATCTTTATTGCATTTCATTTTGCAACAGAAAATGAACTCCGTAGTATAATTGATCTTATATATGCCCTCTGCTTTTGAAAGCGTGCAACACATTAACATAACAATAAGTCCATGCCAAAAACTATGTGCAAATTCCATTCAAAGCTATATACACATTATAAAGGTCAAATGACCCGCGTCATGCGAAAATGGGTCTTATGTCATATGCGGCAGAAGTTGGTCAATCCTAGCTTGTCCAACCGCGCAGTCTGGTCAAGTACTACGCTGACTGATATATAAAGTCAAGCCATGATTCGTGGTCTCATATCCAAACTCGGTAGCTCCTGTGCGAAACTTTCACCGGAAACGACGGCACCGAGACGGGCGCTCGAACTTTGCGGATGCGCGTTATATGTTATATATAATAGCGCGATGTGTTTTTTCTTGCCTCAAATTAGTAAGCCCAATCAGCGTTGTATTGTGTTCTTTGCTTCTACTATTAACAAGAACTTCAACTGATACGAACATGAATTTTATTTTAATATGTTTATTTAATGCTCGGAAAACTCATTGTATATTTAGACTACTACTTATAAAACAAAGTCGGGTTTTCAACATCTGTTTTCGGCATAAAAATTGTTATTCCAAACCAGATTTTACGCACTTTACTGTACAAAATACCGTTAGGGCCACCGTGGTTACTCATTAAAATCCAGAGGGCGAGAATGCGAGAACGCGAAAGTACGATGACGACAGTGCGACAATACGATGGCGACAATGCGTTCGTACGATTGCGAAAACGCGCTAGTACGATGACGACAATGCGACAGTGCGACAATACAATGGCGGCAGTGCGATAGTACGGGGCGACAATGCGATAGTCATATCGTACTGTCGCCGTGGTATCATCGCAATGTCGCCATCGTTCTATCGCATTGTCGCCATCGTATTGTCGCACTGTCGCCATCGCATTTTCGAATTGCCGCCATCATACTATCGCGTTATCGCATTGGCACCATCGTACTATCGCACTGTCGGCTATCGCCATCGTATTGTCGCACTGTCGTCATCGTATTTTCGCACTGTCGTCATCGTATTATCGCACTATCGAACTGCAGTATTGTCGCCATCGTACTATCTCACTGTCGCCATCGTATTGTCGCACTGTCGTCATCGCACTGTCTGATTGTCGTCATCGTATTATCGCGTTCTCGCATTGTCGCCATCGTACTATCGCATTGTCGCCATCGTATTGTCACCCTGTCATCATCGTATTGTCACATTGTCGCCATCGTACTATCGCGTTCTCGCGTTCTCGCCCTCTGGATTTTAATGTGTAACCACGATGGCAATAACGGTATTCCGTAATACTGCTAAAGCACAGTATGATTAGGTCACTCCCAATGCTCAAATCTCTATGTCTATTTTAGTAACAACACATGTCTATGGAAGGATATTTAGGTAAAAGTTACATCATTCGTGGTGAATATTTACATTATGACTGATGCTTATTCTAATTTGCTTTATGACAATTCCAACATGCTTGTTGTCTATTTGTTTATACTTGATGATTGCTGCAACATTACATCATTCATGAATAATATTTACATTATGCGTGATGTTTATTCTAACATGCTTCATGACAGTTCCAACATGCTTGTTCTCTATCGGTTATACTTGATGATTGTTTCAACATGCTTGGTGACTATCCAATGTTTGTGTGTTCATTATTCCTGAAACCAGTCATAATCGGTTTTGCCACTAAGCGTCATTAACAACGGCAGTTAGCAACAGGCAGTAAGCAGAATGCAAGTTACTAAATTATGACATCAGGTGGCGCGCGTTTATTTTCCGTATATTGAATAAATTACTTTTCGGAAAAAAAAGCGAAAACATCCGAATCATTTTGACTAGTAAACTGAATAAGCTGAATTAGTTCCCTTCGTTATATAATCTCCATTAAACTAAATACGTTCATTATTGCCATGAAGACCAGTAAGTTTACACAATGAATTGACTGCCGTGAATGTTTTTGATATTTGTAAGATGCAATTGGCACTCAAGAAATTATACATGTATTTTATTCAGAACATAACGGGGCTGATGTGTTGGAATTGTGGCCCTTCCCTAGTCCAAATAATTACAGTAGACGTAATCTACCGATGTGCATTGCATATCGACCTCATATTTATAAAGTAGCCCAAACCCCCATTGCCACAGACCTGTGCGTGAAACTTTCAGATTTCTCTAGTCTGTTTACCATGCTATAATTACAATTTCTATAAACACATATTTATCATTTTATGACTATATAATGTCTGTGGTATACAGAGAAACCTGAAAGTTACAAGTACTCGTGTCTAGTACTGTACAACTATTGTACTCCTCGTTGAGAAAACAACTACTTCATCTACATGTATTAAAATATCATAAAACATAATTTTCAATCAAGTTGGAAAAAATCAATAAATAAATGTCATATAAACAGGTTTGTCATGAACGTTGACGTCGCTCTTGGTTACCAGAAAAATTCCCACGCACGGATTTCAACCGTCATTGTTTACAATCAATAGAGTGCATAAGTACTTGAATTTGTATAGTGTTTTTTAAAAGTGTCCAGCTACAGGTGGTTAGCGTGTGGCTATAATACTAGTTAGTGAAAACATATTTTGGAATGATAAGTAATCATATTATAACGAAAAATCAACTTTAAAAAAAAAATAAGTTAAATATATATTCAACAAGGTATCCAACTCGAAATCATCCGAAAACGGGATGCATCGTTTTAAACAGCCATTACTTCATCAATTTTGCAGCGATTTTCACGATCTTGGTCTTATTCAACGCAGAAATAAATTTCCTTTCTGGAAATGTATATGTCTTGCAATATTTTTACAAATACTGGGTCAACTTTTAAAAAATAACACGATACACAACTCGCGTGACCCAGCTGTGATCGATCAGACAGTATTCATGACTGAAATCTTCACGGGGAAATGGGCATTTTCCCTGCAAAGTTCACGAACCTCGATACCATAATTCAATAAAACGTATGAAAAAAACATTCTTACCGTGCTTGCCGTAGAATTATGCATCAAAACTAACTGTCCAGCGCATTTTCAAACCTTTGTTTACATACATTTCAACCAACTGACATTTTAAACACAAGAGTGATTTCATTGCTCCAATGCGGAGTTGTGTCTTTACAACTGGAGATTTCATTCATAAATACGGTCTGATCGATAACAACTGGGTCAAGCGAATTATGTATAGCTTTATTTCTTAAAATTTGACCCAGCATGTGTAGAAATATAACAATATATATACATTTCCTAAAAGGAAATTCATTTCTGCGTTGAATAAGACCGGGTCATGAAAATCGCTGCAAAATTTATTTAGTAATGGCTGCTCAAAACGATGCACCCCGTTTTCGGATGATTTCGAGTTGGATACCTTGTTATATATAAAACGGTAGTGATTTTTTTTATATAGAAAATTTGATTTTTCGTTTTAATATGATTATTTATCATTCAAAAAGATGTTTTCACTAATTATTATCATAGCCACACGCTAACCACCTGTGTGTCCAGCACGTGTGCCGGGAGAACAGGGCTTAATGTATTTTTTGTTAAGCTCTATAATATTTATATCCAATCTGTATGAAAAAATGTCGGTGAACATTATTCCGGTGTTAATTTTTGAAAATATTGAGGCATTCGTTAATTATGGATCTAAAACGGAACATTAATCCGCAAAAAAAAACACCGGGCATATTGCATATAAGATCGGACACATGAAATTATTTCGAAAGAAAGCAATAAGAGTTTCAATTCTACATGAGTAAGTCTCGCTGTGCACGATTACGCTCTTACTGCTCGTATATATTTGGCTCTTGGCAAATACCTAGTGTTTTATTTTGCTTAATCTAAATTGTGTCATGCATCTATATGTACTTAAAGCAGCATGACCAACAGCTCTTTCATATGTGAAAGAGATTGACACGAAATACCTACCCATCTATAATAAAGTTTATATGTGCACTTCAATATTATAGTTTTAAAGCATTTTATGTGGTGCAATATAAAAGTACTCTAGTAAATTTGAAATTATGTAATCGATTTCCTCTCAACATACATGCAAAGTTCCAGATAACTTTTTCAGCAAAATCTTGGTTTACACTCTATAATAATCCAGCCTTAAAGTCTATTATTAATTCTTTTTTTTTCAGGTAAATATAATTTTTGGCACATCCGCATTTAGGTTTATAGTCTAAGAAGAGCTAATGACAATTGCCGGGTTACAGCAGACTTTTTGCGATAAAAGGACCAGATAATGGAAAACGTTCGGCTTTTCGACTGTTGTAAAGATGGTCTGTTATTCATAATAACGTTAAAGTGCTGTTGATTTCATAATTGTAATGAGGGCCTAGACGAGTGGGAACTCATTGATAAAATGTTTACATTATATGCATTGATATTGAGTTTTACGCATGATCACACATTTTGAATTCTTATTTTATTTTTCCAATGTGTAACCGTACGCACAGAATTTAAGTCTACTTTTTTACTAAATTTAATTCAATTTTTTACGACTCTAAGCGTCTTATCTGGAGCTCTGCATACATGCATTAGTAGCATATATTGAAATATATCCATAGACTTTCTTTGGTTATTGAAGGTAAATTACTGTACAAAAATTATGGTTAGTCATTAACCAAAAAAAGTTAAGTCTACAAACACGCGGTTAATTTCGGTTCAGTAGCAAATATCTTACAAAGGTGCGCAACTTCTCCTATAACATAAAATTTCCGTTATACGCCGTAAATTTCCGTAGTCCTCCGTAGCATTTCGGAATGACTGTCAATTGACATCATTGTATCATGCATGATAGTATGTTGCTTTGTGCTTGGGTGAAACTCACATCTTACCATCGCGTTAATTTATTCAACGCATTAATATTTGATTTCATTATGCACTGCGCCTATTGCACAAGTCTCTCTGCACAAACCAACATACACATATGCAGCATGCAATTAACGAACAAGAATGTTGCATCTGTACACATGCATGATACCATTAAGCAGAATGTAAATAGACATTGGACATCAGGCAAGATGTAAGTGTCATCAAGCATGAAAAGGTGTCTACATACTAATTGAAAGTACCATCAAGAATCATGACACAGTCACAAAGAAGGATGTAATTTTTACCTAAATACCCTTCCATATTTGTCGGCACTGTGTGTTTGCTTAATTTCACTGAAGAACGTCTACTGGTAAATCTTACAAAAAAAGTGATAAATAAGACTGAGTAGCAATTTTTTCGGCGTTGCTGTTTAACGTCAAATTTGGCCTTTCAACGAACTTCTTAAAAGCCCATTGAATTTTAATGAAGAAGTTTCCCGCTTGTAGGTCCGAATGAATTAAATCAAATTTTGCAATTGGCAATTTGATAGAAATCCCCATAAAACATTGCACATAGCTTTCTGAAATAAACAGGCCACATTGAACGCATTCACGATATCCAACAGCTCTCTTTGCAAAGACCTATCTAGTGTTTCTTGGCCGTGTAAGATCTATAATTAGAACATCGTCACCTAAACATCTACTAATAGAAGAGCATATTTTGGGGAAACAAATTCAATAAGAGTATAAAACGTCCACGATCAATAATGTGTAGTTTGTTAAAGATATCACGGCAGTAAAAACATAGCACTTTAAAGAGACCACAATCTGGTACATTTGGTCAATTGTTGCGTCCGTGGCGGACAATACATTTTTAAAAAGAAAGCGTACAAAAAAGCAAACACAAAGTTCTTCGTAAGCTTGTTTTAATCTTAAAAACACATAATCGACAGTCATTCCAGTCAAATACAATACTAACAGTCAGCACTCTAGAGATCAAAATTGCGGATATAAATATTTAATTCAGGGATATCAAGTGTATCAAGTTCGAATTCCGGAAAAAATAGCCGGTAGTCTGGGGCATTAGGTCCCTTACAGGGATAAAAGGTAAATCCCCGCCCGAGCCGTAGCTAACTGATTTATTGTAGTCTTTCTAGTTGCAATTTCTGGTGAGAACAATGCGGAATATTACGGATATTTGCAACATGTCGAAGATTTTCGGAAAGTAGCGAAGAGGTTTTCGTCAGTTAATATTCATGTCCGTACCGGCCGCTAACTTATCAGAATCAATAAAAAAGAACCAGGAACAATCGGTACCGATCGCAAATTTCCGGAATTCCGATAAAGCTTCAACATAATTTGTTCTCAAATGATCGCGAACTCGAACGAATCTGTCCCTACGCCTCCAACTCCCTTTAAATCTCATCGGACGTACATTGATCTCAAAATCTATCCTTGACGACTCAAATCATATTTCCTGAATAGTTTGGCCTATTGACGTCCCAGTAATTATAACAATGGTCTTTTGGATAAACACCGCTAAGTTGTTGCAATATAATAACCGTTTAAAATAGTTACCGGTTTTCATTTAATAAAATGATTAAGTCATATTCGAGATTTCAGCGATTGCCAATATTTTGCTTTTGTTTCTCATAAGCATATGGTGCTTGGTATCTGCTATTGACTCCTATGTAGATTGCAAATATTACATAACCCTTACAGCGGCCGAGCGCAGATATCTGCATTTGGCCGCTAAAAAGAAAAATCTTTGCGCATTAATTTAATTCAAATCTCATTATCATAATCAAAATCATCATCATCGTCGTCGTCGTCACCACTACCACCACCACCATCATCATCATCATCATCATCATCATCATCATCATCATCATCTTCTTCTTCTTCTTCCTCCTCCTCCTCCTCATCATCATCATTAACAACAACAGCAACACCAACTTAACATCATCATCAAACAACAATAAACATCGGTAGCATACAATGTGCTTCATCAACCATACATAATTATATGCGTTAAAACACCATAATAGAACAGCATGAATGAAGCTGTCTATTACTCATTTATATTTCCTATACCAATATTTTTTTTTCGTTAATTGAAGGACTAGTTGAAATCTTCTATAAAAGCCCTCACACCCCCCCAAAATAAAAATAAATAAAACATAATAATAATAACCCTAGCAAACAACAATAAACATAGGTTAGTTAGTATACACTGTGCTTTAGCAACCATGCATAATGAATGTTTATGACTTCGGACCGTTGTGATCAAATTTAAAAAAGCAAGATGGTATGTATGCGGCACACAACACATAGATAATTATAGTTTTATACCTTAAACGTAGTTCATCAAAATAAAGATAAGTTATTATCTATGTAATACTTAAATTAGGTTTATAACGTATACATATTTGTCTAAAACTTGTGAAATGTGATTCGTAAGCCGACGACAACATTATCATTCGGACCCTACTCCCCACCTAACAATCGAGATTAAACACCTGTGGAGATCCCGATCTTATCAATGAATAAACCGGTTCAATGATGTCAAGTCAAATAAAACATACTATTACTATCCAAATAAATATCTATCAAAAAATGTAAATTGATATACCTACTTAACTAAAACTAAACTTAAACGATTAGCAAGAAAAATATATAAAGAAGAAGCAGGCAAAGTAGGCAAATTAATTGTAACATATGTTTTCTCAGTCTCCCACTGTTGAACAATATAAATAGTATTTATCGCCACCCCAAAAGGGATCTTTATCACACGTTTGGCTCAACTAATATATAATTGTGACAGGACAAACTGTCAACAAATACCTTGTTAATGTTTTATACATAACTCCAATCAAAGGTCAACTTCCAAGGAAACTGCGGCATGTTAAAACTGTTGATTATGACAAAATGTTGTTTAGTACAAATCAGTACAATAGCGTCTGTTATGTGGCCTATACTAATCCAGTTAAATAAAACTTTAATCGCAGAAAAGTTTAGATTCTTTACACCTTTAAAGGGGCCTTTTCACAGATTTTGGCATTTTTTTTAACTTATTCATTAAATGCTTTATATTGATAAATGTAAACATTGGATCATAAAAGCTCCAGTAAAAAATCAAGAAAAAAAATAAAAAAAAGGAAATGTACATTGCCCGGAGCAGGGTTCGAACCAGTGACCCCTGGAGTCCTGGCAGAGTCCTGTAGTATAAACGCTTATGCCTACTGAGCTATTCCGCCGAGTACACATTCTCGACGTATTTTATACATTATATAAGCAATCTTCGTAGTTTCACAAAATTTAACGACAAAAACAGAACTCTCCAAATTATTC